>NW_015411093.1:0-1956 GCF_001527695.2 Protobothrops mucrosquamatus
TGAAAAGCAATCTTGTTGCTCCTGGATGCCTTGCTAGAGAGATTTTACACAAGGATGAGCCACTTCTGGAAATACATATGAAAGTAGGAAGCAGAAAAAAAGCAGAAGAACCTAACTAGCATGTTGAAGCAAAGGACAAAGTTTTTGGAACAAGCTCAAGTTTGTTGTTTTGATTTGCAGTGGATAGCTGAATCACGTCTCCTGCAGCTCTTTTCTCAGCAGATTTTGATTTTCCATTGTATTCAGGGCCCCAAGGAAGAGTGGAAAAAATGAAAAAGATCAGACACAAAATGCTTACTTTCCATTATGATGCCCCTGTGCAATTCCTTTTGCCTAGCCTTCATAATGGATTTTACAGGAAGGTTTATTGTATATTGTGTAACATATATGTATGTTTCAAAGGAAAATAATGTCCAAGTGATTCCCCTGAAGACTGACCTCAGAACGGAATTATCATCACACATTTTCTACCTCTTTTTTTGCTGACACCTATTGTAAACAGTCTTATTCCCTAAACCGATAAGGCAATGGGATATTCTCCCTGAAATCTTTATAAGGGCAGGAGATATCAAAAAGAATATAAATACTATGCCAATTTCATCAGGTAATAAAGCAGATGTTAGACAGAGGATGGTTATTAGGAGAAGGCAGTTGTTTGGCAGAGCATCACATTGTACTAGGTTCATGTGCTTTATATAACTTATTATTGGGAAGTGGGAAGGTGATATCACCTCAGGAGGGAAAATTTGGGATAGCACAAGTTCTTCTCAGCATTTTCATTTATGCTCACAAAGCAGGGGTGTAAAGCTGCCAGCCCATGGGCTGGATGTGTCATGCCGAAACTGCGCCCACCCCATTGCTGGCAATGGAGAAAAAGTCGCGATACGTCGTGAAACGTCACGTGTTTGACACCCCTGTCATAAAGCTTGCAGAGGAATAAGTTTGAAAACTGTGCAGGCAGACGGTCCCTTTACTACAGCTTTACCAGCCTTGCATTCTCCATGTTGTGATCCTATTACTTCTACCCTGTACATCCAGGATGGCTTTTATATTTCATTATTTTTTTATTTATTAAATTTATATGCTGCCCATCTCTCCCAGAGGTGATCCTAGTTGGGTAATGCAACAGTATGAAACAGTAAAATATTAAAATAATAAATATTAACAATAAGATTAAAAGATAACTAGGGAAGAGAGCAAGGTACAAATAGGGTCAAAGTATGATTATCTCTCAGTTCATTAACCACCTCCAGCTATAGCTCAGTGAAGGGGATGTAGACTAACACAGCCAAAGGAAACAGGTTCTCAGGAGTTTTAAAATGTAAATAAGGTAAATTGCTATATTTATACAAGTATATTTTCACCATGCTAGACATTATGTGGAAATTCTGAGATTAAAATTACATAATAAAGAATAATAGAGTTGGAAGGGACCTTGAAGGTCTCCTAGTCCAACCCCCTGCTCAAGCAGCAGACCCTATAACAGGGGTGTCAAACTTCATAGCGAAACCGCGCCCACCCCATTGCCGGCAATGGAAAAAAAGTCGCAATATGTAGCAACACGTCACATGACTTTGCGAGTTTGACACTCCTGCCCTATAGCTTTTCAGACACGTGGCTGTCCTGTCTCTTCTTAAAAGCCTCCAGTGAGGAAGCACCCACAACTTCTGAAGGCAAACCTTTCCCCTGGTTAATTGTTCTCACTATTAGGAAATTTCTCCTAAGTTCTAGGTTGCATCTCTCCTTGATTAGTTTCCATCCATTGTTTCTTGTCTTGCCTTCTGGTGCTTTGGAGAATAGATTGACTTCCTCTTCTTTGTGGCAGCCCCTCTAATATTGGATCACTGCTATCATATCACCCCTAGTCCTTTTCTCTAGACTAGCCATATCCTCCTCCTGATACCTTTTGTTCTCAGAATTCAGCCCCGGTGGTGAGAGTGATTTAGATCAGATCAT
>NW_015411094.1:0-1956 GCF_001527695.2 Protobothrops mucrosquamatus
AATCACTAATCCAAGTTAAAGCCACCGCATCATAATATAATTTTAAATTTGGGGCTTTAAGTCCCCCTCTTTCCCGTGCATCTTGCAAAATTTTAAATTTAACCCTCGGTTTTTTCCCCTGCCAAATAAACCTATTGACACCTCTTTGCCACTCTTCCAAATTTAAATCCTTTTTTAAAATAGGTATCATCTGAAACAAGAAAAGAAACTTAGGAAGGACATTCATTTTGACCACTGAAATTCTCCCCAATAATGACAAATGTAAATTTTTCCAATCATTTAAATCCTTTTGAACTCTTATCCATAACTTATCATAATTATTTTTATACAATTTAACATTAGAGGCAGTAATATAAACACCCAAATACTTCACCTTTTTCACTATTTCAAAACCAGTTAGGTTACTTAAAGTCTCTTTATCTTTCAAAAGCATATTTTTAGATAATATTTTAGTCTTATTATTATTTACTTTAAATCCCGAAATTTTCCCATACTGTGTCAGAATCTGTATCAGATGTCTTGTTGAGTCAATCGGTTGCGATAAGATAAAAACCAAATCATCAGCAAAAGCTCTAAGCTTGTAATCATTCTTACCCAAAGTTATTCCTTTTATAATCGATGATTCACGAACCTGTATTAATAAAATCTCCAAAGTCAGTATAAACAATAAAGGTGATAAAGGGCATCCTTGCCTCGTACCTTTCTCGATTTTAATTAAGTCTGTCAGTCCTCCATTTACTACCACTTGCGCTGATTGTTGTTGGTAAATAGCCTTTAACGCTGATGAGAATCTGTCCCCAAAATTCATTTTATCCACCATTCATAATAAAAATTGCCAGTCCAACTTATCAAAGGCCTTTTCAGCATCCAAAAAGATAAGAGCCGCCGGGATTTGATTATTTTTATCCAGATATTCCAACAAATTTACAATTTGTCTAACATTGTTCTTCATATATCTACCAATTATAAAGCCAGACTGATCCACATGAATAATCCGTTTCAATACTTGCATTAATCTATTAGCTAAGATTTTTGCAAAAATCTTATAATCCATATTCAATAAAGATATTGGCCTATAATTTTTAGGCTGTGTCAGATCTTGATCCTCCTTTGGTATGAGTGAAATAAATGCACACCTCCATGATGGTGGTACTTCTTCTCCTAATAAAATGCTATTAAAAAGACATCTCAAAGGTTCTAACATTTCTTCAGACAATATTTTGTAATAAATTGCCGTTAGCCCATCTGTACCAGGGGCTTTACCAACCTTCAATTGTTTAATTGCCTCAGTGATCTCATCCAACACAATCGGACAGTTCATCATTCCTTTTTGGTCATCTAAAAGTCTAGGAAAATTTACTTGTTGAGATAGCTATCTATTTCAGAAGTTTGTATATTCTCAGAGGCATATAATTTTGAAAAATATTCCGAAAAAGCCTTTTTAATCAAATCTCGCTGAAAAACCTCTTTATCTTTATAATTTATTTTCTCTACAACTCTTTGTTTTTGTTTCTTTCGTAATTGATAAGCTAACAACCTTCCAGGTTTGTCTGCATTACAAAATGTATTGTGTTTCATATATCTCAGGTTAACTGCCACTTGATCAGCCATTAACATGTTAAACTGTTCTTTCAGCATTGCAATAGATACCTTTAAGTTATTATCCGTTGGATTTAAGGAGAAAGCTTTTTCTTTTACCTTTATTTTTTGTTACCTTTATTTCTTGTTCCCTATGCCTTTGTAATAGCTTTCGCCTTTAAGCAGTATTCATTGAGATTAAGGCACCCCTCATAAAAGCTTTGCTTGCATCCCATACCATTGACATAGAAGTGCCTTTATTCATATTCAACATGAAAAAGTCTTTTAAGTGATCTTTAAGTTTCTGTACATTAGTTTCATATTTTAATAAATTCTCATTTAATCTCCAAGTCCTTTTACTTCCACCATCAATTAAAA
>NW_015411095.1:0-1956 GCF_001527695.2 Protobothrops mucrosquamatus
ATAATTTCTGCATGATTCAACGTGTTTAACAGTATTGAAGACTACAGTTTTGGCTCGCAGAAACAACCAGCCCTGAATATCGTTTTCCAAATGGATTGTCTTTTTTTAAAGCATGTAAAAGGTGCATGCTGATAGATTTAGCTGAAGTAATTTGCAGGTGTACTATTGTTATTCTATTTCTACCTTTCCTATTTCTGTCTTCTGAGAAAAAAATCAAGAAGAAGCCAGCATGGCTGCACAAAGATCTCTCTGACAAATTGAAAGATAAAAAGGACTAATACAAAAAATGGAAAGAGGGGCACATAACTAAGACTGATTATCAGCAGACAGCCAGAACATGCAAAGATGAAGTCAGGAAAGCAAAGGCTCAGAACAAACAAAGACTTGCAACAGAAATCATGGATAATAAAAAAAGTTTCTTCCAACATATTAACAACAAGAAAAAAGTCAAGGAAACTGTAGGTCCACTAAAGAGAGAAGATGGCAAGGAAATAACAGACAATAGGCTGAAAGCAGACCTGCTTAACTCATACTTTGCATCAGTCTTCACACAAAAAGAAACTGTAGTTCAACATACAAAAAAAACACTGCAAAAGACAAATTAGAAACAAAAATTAAAATAAACAAGAAAATGGTAAGAGAACACCTATCCGACCTTGAGGAGTATAAATCACTGGGACCCAACAGATTACATCCCAGAGTTCTGAACCAGCTGACAGCACCATTGCACCACATCTTTCAAAAATCCTGGAGCACTGGGGAAGTACCTGAGGATTGGAAAAGGGTTGATGTGGTTCCCATCTTCAAGAAAGTGGAAAAAAACAGACCCAGGAAACTACAGAACAATCAGGTTAACATTTTCTAGGATCTTCTGGGAAGATCCTAGAAAAGGTAATAAAAAAACAGATCTGCAAACAACTAGAAGCAAACAAATTTATAACTAGTAGCCAGCACAGATTTGTTAAAAACAGATCATGCCAAACCAATCTTATTTCATTCTTCGACAAAGTGACTAAATTAGTAGACCAGTGAAATACTGTGGACGTAGTATACTTAGACTTCAGTAAGGCATTTGATAAAGTAAACCACAACCCACTCCTTGGTAAGCTAGAAAAAGATGGAATAATAGACAACATCATCACCAGATAGCTGGCTGGCAAACTGTACTCAACGAGTAGTCCTCAATGGTACCACATCCATATGGAGAGAAGTAAGCAGTGGGCTACCACAAGGTTCCATCTTAGGCCCAGTACTCTTCAATATCTTCATAAATGACTTAGATGAGGGAATTGAAGGGGAACTCATCAAATTTGCATATGACACTAAACTGGCAGGAGTAGCCAACACCCCAGAAAACAAACTCAGATCCAGAAATATCTTGACAAACTTTAACAATGGGCCCTATCCAACAAAATGAGTTTCAATGTGGAGAAAAGCAGTTTTACATTTAGGCAGGAAAAACCAAGGGTACAAGTACAGATTGGGCGAGACCTGGCTTTAAAACAGTAACTGTGAGAGGGACTTTGGAGTCCTAGTGGACGATCATTTGACCATGAGCCAGCAATATGCAGCAGCAGCCAAAAAAGCTAATACAATCCTGAGTTGTATAAACAGAGGCAGAGAATCAAGATCACGTGAGGTATTAGTACCGCTTTATAAAACCCTAGTAAGACTACACCTAGAATACTGCAGCCAATTTTTGTCACTATATCACAAAAAAGTTGTTGAGAGTTTGGAAAAAAATCAGAGAAGAGCAACTGGATGGGGAGAAACAGACTCAGGCTCAACCCTTCCAAGACTGAGTGGCTGTGGTTGCCGGCTCCCAGGTATGGTCAGCTGACTCCATCGCTGACTATAGGGGGCGAAACTTTGGCTCCCTCGGAGAGGGTACGCAATTTGGGGGTCCTCCTGGATCCACGGCTGACACTGGAAGACCAGTTGACGGCTGTGGCCAGG
>NW_015411096.1:0-1956 GCF_001527695.2 Protobothrops mucrosquamatus
GGGGATCGCCTGGTGGTCTCCCATCCACGGGCAGCCTCGGAAGGCGGGCCCCCTCCCCGCGCCCCCCCCTCCGCCGTCTGAAGCACCCAAATGGGTCGGGGGCGCAGGACTCGGGCAGAGGCCAACTTGTGAGACCCCTCCCCCAGTCGCCCCCGCCCCCTTTTTTAACTGAAAGGCAGGTGAGCTTTGGGGGGCGCTCGGGGGGGTCCTCCTCCTCCTCCCCCCCCCGCTCTCCCTTGGCCCCCCCTTCCCTGGGGCCGGGCTGGGCTTCGCTGAAAGGGTTATAAAACCTGTTTTATTTCCTTATGAGATTCCTCTTGGGTTTATTCGTTGACTTGATGGGCACAGGAAGGGGGGGTCGTGGGGGCCCCCCCAAAACACGCTGAGCGGTTCCTCCAGAAATGGGCAAGGGGGCTTCATGGGTGCCCCCCCAGCTTGGCCGGCTTCTTGCAGACCTTCCACCACCCGAATAGGGAACATCATCAGGGCTAGAAGGGAGGGGGGTATGAGGAGGAGGAGGAGGAGGACTGGGGGGTCCTTGGTGCTCTCTGAGCTTCATTGCTTTCTTGCAGACCTTTCATGACCCAACTAGGGAACATCTTCAGTGCTAGAAGGGAGGAGGGTTTGCAGAGTGGAAGAGGAGGAGGAGGAAGAAGAGAAAGAGAAAGAAAGAGAAAGAATGTGGGCTCCTTGGTGCTCTCTGAGCTGGGTGGTTTTCTTGCAGATGTTTCATGATCCAACTAGGGCAGTGGTGGGGAACCTACGGCACGGGTGCCAGAGGCGGCACTCAGAGCCCTCTCTGTGGGCACGTGCGCCGTCGCCCCAGTCCTCGGCCTTCAGCTGGGTTTTATACAACCTTTTCGCTTTAGGCCTCCGCCGCCGTGTGCAAAAAAAAAAAAAAAAAAAAGGTTCAATCAGTCAATTTCAACCTCGTGGGAAAAAAAAGTTCTTGCAAAGTTGGAATAGATTCATTGAACCTTTTAGTCCACCCAGTCTGCCGTTACCTCCGCTGCCACGCCCACCCAATGGGCCACGCCCACCTGGCACGCAACGATGCATAAGTGGGTTTTGGGTTGCAATTTGGGCACTCGGTCTCTAAAAGGTTCGCCATCACTGAACTAGGGAACATCATCAGTGCTAGAAGGAAGGGAAGGTGTGCAGAGAGGAAAAGGAGGAGGAGGACGGTGGGGTCCTGGGTGCTCTATGAGCTTGGTTGTTTTCTTGCAGACGTTTCATGACCCGACTAGGTAACATCATCAGTGTTAGAAGGGAGTAGGATGGGGAGGAGGAGGAGGAGGAGGAGGAGGAGACAACGATGACTGTGAGATCCTTGGTGCTCTCTGAGTTTCATTGTTTTCTTGCAGACGTTTCATGACCCAACTAGATAACATCATCAGTGCTAGAAGGGGAGAGGGGTTGCGAAAAGTAGGGGGGGGAGGAGGAGGAGGACTGTGGGGTCCTTGGTGTTCTCTGAGCTTGGTTGTTTTCTTCCAGACGTTTCATGACCCAACTGGGGAACCTCATCAGTGCTAGAAGGGAGGGGGCTTGTGGAGAGGAGGAGGGGGAGGAGGACTGTGGGGTCCTTGGTGTTTCCTGAGCTTGATTGTATTCTTGCAAACATTTCATTACAAACCAAGTAACATCATCAGTGCTAGAAGGGAATGAGGTGTGTGGAGAGGAGGAGGAAGGGGAGGAGTAGGACAACTGTGGGTTCCTTGGTGCTCTCTGACCTGGGTGGTTTCCTTACAGACCTTTCATGACCCAAACTAGGGAACAGCATCAGTGCTAGAAGGGAGAAAGGCTTGCGGGGGTGGGGTGGGTGGGGAGGATGACTGTGTGTGTATGCTCTTTGGTGCCCTCTGAGCTTGGCTGTCTTCTTGCAGACCTTTCATGACCCAACTAGGGAACATCATCAGTGCAAGGGGGCCCTGGGGGCTCTTTCCTAGGTCTTCCAGC
>NW_015411097.1:0-1956 GCF_001527695.2 Protobothrops mucrosquamatus
CAAAGGAAAATTCAAACATTACGTTGCAGCATTCTGTGTTCTATCTCACTTGTACTAGGAAGTTGGAGGAGTGTGGTGTCTCACATGGTTTGGACACTGGGCTGACAATCAGTGGGCTCGCGTTCGAGACCCGGTTACTGCTGTGATGGGTGAGTTCCAGTCTCTTGCTCCAGCTCCTGACAACCCAGCAGTTCAAAAGAAGGTGACCATGAGTAAATAAATAAAGGGTACCACTTAATGGGGACATGGAAAGAACCCCCAACTGGGTGTCCCTTGGACAATGGTGATGTCACTCTTCAATCCTTTCAACCCAGAAGAGGTTCAGCTTCTGACATGACTATAATAGTAATAGTTGTAGGAAGTTTCCCTAATAACTGAAATATCTTTTCGGGTGGCATTAGAGCTTTCAGTAGAATGGAAGAATGCCTTTGTTAGTATTCTGCAGACTAAAACTATTGTTTTCTATTGTAAATATTGAGAACTGTCTGAGAAGGCATAACTATATTCACACATGCTGAATGATGGCATAGTCGGTTGGTTAATTCAGTTTTGATTTCAGTGTGTATGTTTTTGAGCCTATGAAATAAACAGCTCTTAACTCAGAGGAAACCTTGTACCCTAAAATCAATTTATTTCATCCAAATCTCCAGTTGTGTAGCCTAATTTTGCAATGATTATTATAGAGGAAGTACTTGTATGTGTTATCTGAACGTTCAAGTATATTGACAGAAGTGTTTCTAATTAAAGCCTAACATAATTTTTCTTTAGCATCTGCAAAGCTCATGGGTGTAGAAGCTAAGACTTTATAAAAACAAGCAATATTCTGAGAGAGGGAGAAAGAGAGAAAGTAAATCTAGCAAATTGCCATGTACAGTATTATTGCATGCACCCTATAATGATCTACGACCCGTGGTGGGATTCAGCCAGTTTGTACCACTTCGGCAGAACCGGTAGCTAATTTTTTGTTGCCCACGCCCAGAATGGACTTCCAGAAGTGGCATCTACACAGAGAACCGGTTGTTCACATATTTGAATCCCACCACTGTCTCTGACAAATATATATATATTTGGCAAACTCTTGTTTTAATCTCATCTGTTTTTCCTCTCCACAGACCTTTATGAAGAAAGCAACAGAGGGCATGGGAAAAGTTACTATAGCTGTCAGTGACAATCTGCAGTAGAATAGAGAGTACAGAATGATATTGTAGGATGTGTTATATACTAATACTAATAATAATAATAATAATAATAATAATAATAATAATAATAATAATAATAATAATAATAATAATAATAATAATAATAATAATAATAAAGTTAGAAGGGACCTTGGAGGTCATCGAGTCCAACCCCCTGCTCAGGCAGGAACCCTACACCATTTCAGAAAAATGGCTGTCCAGTCTCTTCTTAAAAACTTCCAGTGTTGGAGCATTCACCGCTTCTGGAGACAGGTTGTTCCATTGGTTAATTGTTCTAACTGTCAGGAAGTTTCTCCTTAGTTCTAAGTTGCTTCTCTCCTTGATCAGTTTCCATCCGTTGCTTCTTGTCCTGCCTTCAGGTGCCTTGGAGAATAGCTTGACTCCCTCTTCTTTGTGGCAGCCCCTGAGATATTGGAACACTGCTATCATGTCTCCCCTCGTCCTTCTTTTCGTTAAACTAGACATACCCAATTCCAGCAACCGTTCCTTATATGTTTTAGCCTCCAGTCCCCTAATCATCTTTGTTGCTCTTCTCTGTACTCTTTCTAGAGTCTCAAAATCTTTTTTACATCGTGGTGACCAAAACTGGATGCAGTATTCCAAGTGTGGCCTTACCAAGGCATTGTAAAGTGGTATTAATACTTCACGTGATCTTGATTCTATCCCTCTGTTAATGCAGCCCAGCACTGTGTTGGCTTTTTTGGCAGCTGCAGCACACTGCTGGCTCATATTTAAGTGATTGTCCACTAGGACTCCG
>NW_015411098.1:0-1956 GCF_001527695.2 Protobothrops mucrosquamatus
CACCACTTGAACACCATTGGCATTGACAAATTCGCCATTAGTCAATTGCAAAAGGCGGCCTTACTAGGAACTGCTTCCATCCTGCGACGATATCTGTAATACCATCAAACATCCACATCTGCCTATCCCAGGTCCTTGGGAAGGACTCGATAGGTAGACAAAAATGCCAAATCCAGTCTGAACATCTGGCTGACTGTGCAATAATCAATAATAATAATACTAATAATTATTATTATAATAATAAAGTTGGAAGGGATCTTGGAGGTCATCTAGTCCAATCCCCTGCTCAGGCAGGAAACCCTATACCATTTCGGACAAATGGCTATCCAGTCTCTTCTTAAAAACGGCCAGTGTTGTATTTGTCTTACTCCGGTACATTTGATAGCAGAATCCACATGGGCAGATATTTAAAAGAAAGAACTTTTTATCCATTTAAAAGAAATAGAAATGTTGTAACTGAACGGTCACTAAATGAACTGTTGTAAGTCGAGGACTACCATTCCCATGCCTACACACACGTACAAACTTGGGAGGTGAGAGGAGAATTACAGTCCTGTCCCAATTCAGGTATAAAATGCCTCTGGCCATTTGGTATCACCATTCATCTACTGTATTTTTTGCCACAGTTTAGGTACAGGGGCGGGGAACCTTGGCTCTTTTATGACTTGTGGACTTCAACTCCCAGAATTCCTGAGCCAGCCATGCTGAGGGGAAAGGGAGAGGTTTCCAAGCTGAGCCATGCTGGCTCAGGAATTCTGGGAGTTGAAGTCCACGAGTCATGAAGGGGGGCCGTAGTTCCCCCATGCTGGCTCAGGAATTCTGGGAGTTGAAGTCCACGAGTCATAAAAGAGCCAAGGTTGCCTACCCCTGGTTCAGGGTGTGGTTTTCTATAATAGCATCCAGGTTTCAATTTCAGATTATTATAACTCCAGTGGAAGTTGATCAAAACAAAAAGGCGTAGCTCTTGTGGTCCCACAGGTGCTTTTCAAAAGGCAACTGGACTTGGGTGTCTATTTGGGGTGGGGTTTTTTCCCCTTGAAAACATTTTGCTTCTCATCCAAGAAGCTTCTCCAGTTCTGAAGAAGTTTGCTTTTAG
Organism: Protobothrops mucrosquamatus; assembly: GCF_001527695.2. Taxonomy (NCBI): domain Eukaryota; kingdom Metazoa; phylum Chordata; class Lepidosauria; order Squamata; family Viperidae; genus Protobothrops; species Protobothrops mucrosquamatus. The sequence goes on from NW_015411098.1 coordinate 1,097, forward strand.
GATGAGAAGCAAAATGTTTTCAAAGGAAAAAACACAAAACAAAAAAGTCTGGTTGCCTTTTGAAAAGCACCTTTGGGACAAGCAAGACCTGGATGATGGAGAATCTCCATAGACGCATAGCTCCTGTTGCATTGACTAAGTGTCAACGCTGCTAACATCGGATGTTCTCGCTTTGACAACATATGAAGATGCAGCCATTTTCTCTTTAACCTGTGTGTTACTTCTAGAGTTAAGATTAGATGATGCTGGGGGGAGGGAGGGGGAAGAATGTGTATGGGGATTAGTTAGACATAACAACATCGCAGCGGAGTATTCTTCCAGGCTGTTTGAAATAAGAGACGATAAGGAATGGCCGGGTTATGGAACTGGAGGGAAGGTCTGCATTTCAAACTAATTGGAGAATGTGATTTATGACTGCGACTTGGAGGAGGGAATTGTGCTTTGATACCATGTGTTTAGGGGAGGGGAATTCAGATTCTGGCTTCAACTATGTAGTACCGAAGCTATGCTGCTCGATTAAAGATTCTTTAAGATAAACAAAGTTCTTTGAAGAGTTTTATCTTTCGGAACCATGACACTAAATTAGTGATGCATCTACTTGCGCTGGACAGTTGCAAATTAGGGCTGTTGGGGAACTGATTTTCTTTCTGTTTTTTGGGGAAAAAAAAAACTCCAGCCAGGACTCAGCCGAAGATGTTGAAGAAGCTGGTGCTCTACCAAGATCGTCCGCCTCAAGCACTTCTGCCTTGCGTAAGGATTCAGAGGAAACCTCTGCGGCCGCTGAGGTTGAGAAGGGATGCGTGTCTTCAGATGGTGGGGCCGAGAGTGAAGAAATCTGCCCTCAGAGTGATGCAGGAAGT
>NW_015411099.1:0-1956 GCF_001527695.2 Protobothrops mucrosquamatus
CTTTTTTTGATTTAATAATGGTTGAAGGAGGTGGACCTATTGTTAATGGTATATTTGATAAACAATTGAATGATAACTAAGTAACTGAAGCTGTAAACCTTATTAAGGGATGAAAATGATTTCTTATAGGTGTAGTTTGATGAAATGATAGAATTTACTTGTTAACTTTATGGAAGATGGGAATTTCTCTTTTTTTTTTCTTTTTTTACCTTGCTGAAATGATAAAGATTTTGGGTATTTGAAGAATTAATTAAATGAATAATTTTTATTAAAAGGAAGATTATTATAAATATAACAATGTTGTTATAATTGAAAACGATTGAAGGATAATTAAGTAATTGAAGTTGTAAATCTTAATAAGGGTTCTAAACGACTTTTTATAGGGTAGCTTCATGAAATGACAGAATTAATTTGTTAACTTTACGTGGGAATTTTTTTTCTTTTCTTTTTTTTGTATAAGTAAGGGATGGTGTTAAACTATCTTGCTGAAACGGTAAAGATTTTGGATATTTGAAGAACTAATTAAATGAATAATTTTTATTAATACGGAGGAGATGGATTGTTTAAGTTTAGACTTTGGAGTTAGAGATATTAATATTTGTCTACTTGTATTTGAATATTAGCCTAGGTTGGTTTGGGAAGTCCGGGGGTGGGGGGATGGGATATAACATTGTGTAATATCTGTGATGTATTTCTTTTTTTTTTATGATAAAAACAATAAAATTTTATATTGAAAAAAAAAAAAAGAGAGATGGAGAGACACATAGGAATTAAAACCGTGACACAAGTTTATTCTTATCTTTCATAACAGAGCTGCAATAGAGTTGGTGTTCTGTTATTTGGCCAATGAGATCCAGCCAACAATGAGACAACTTCAAAAGCATTTCCATTCTTGCCCATTCTTTTAGCCCCTGGCCATTTCCTGTATTTCTCCTCAAGCCTCATTACCAAAATTGGCCAAGCCATTCAAAATCCCTTGCCTATCCTAAATCTGTAACTCAAATCTTGAAATCTTCTTTCATCCAGAAATGTTACCCAATACCAGGGATTTTTTTGTCATAGAATGCCCAGAACGGAGTTCCGGCACCTTTTTTGGATGCAACCTTGTAGGGTAGGCAAGGCGGGTTGTATGACGTGTGTGAGTTCCAGCACCTTTTTTTATATATACAAAAAAAGCACTGCCCAATACTATTTCATTCTTGTAAGACCTCTCCACATAATTCAATGCAGATAGACCTATTTTTGTGGTCCTTTCCAGTTGTGTGTCCTTTCCAACTGTCTGTAGAGAATAAACAAGCAAAATCTTGCTAGGAGTTCTCTGTTGTGATCAAGAGGTCATGCCATCTCTTCTATTTATTTCATCAAATAAAATTTGATTTCTGCTAAAAGCAATAGCTTTAATCCACCCCCCCCAACTTCCAACAATTCCAGCAGTACCTTTTGGTGATGACATTGTATCATTGCCGCATCCCTGTGCAGCCCTTGGCTACTAAACAAATAAACAGCCACACAAAAAAAGTTTGTCTACTGGTGCTGTAGTGATTTGCTTGCAAACATGGCCCAACAAGCCCAAATGCCTAAAGGTGCCTTCTTTTTTTTCACACCCTGCTTAATAGAATAAGAAAAGGATATATAGCTTCTTTAGGTAATGATAGTATTATTAAAGTCCTTGTAGATTTTTGTATGTAGATTTTTTGCCCAACATTCATGATTAATCTGCGTTCCCATATCTTATATCCATTAGTTTGTGTCCTGTACTCTGGATTAATAAAAAAACAAGTATTGGACTTATTTATCCATCAAATGTCTTCTGATATTTGATGAGTTCTATTATAACTTCCTTTAGTCTTTCTTCTTAAGGCTGATATACTATAGCTTTCCTAATTTCCTATGGATCTATGTATCTTTTTGCTTCATTATTCTTATTACCCTTATCTGAGCCTGTTTTAGTATGCA
>NW_015411100.1:0-1955 GCF_001527695.2 Protobothrops mucrosquamatus
TTTCTTTTTCTTTTTTCTTTCTTTCTTTCTTTCTTTCTTTCTTCTTTCTCTCACTCTCTTTCTCTCTCCTCTTCCTCCCTCCCTCCCTCCCTCCCACCCTCCCTTCCTTCCTTTTTCTTCTTTCTTTCTTTCTTTGCTTCTTTCTTTTTCTTTCTCTTCTTCCTTCTTTCCTTCTCTTCCTTTCTCTTCTTTCTCTCTCTCACTCTTTCTCTTTCTCTCTCTCTTTCTCCCTTCCCTCCCTCCCTCCTCTTTGACCTTCCTTCTTTCTTTCTTCCATCCTTCCCTCCCTCCACCGCAAAGCTTAATAAATACCACCATCGTTAATTTTTCCAAGACAAAAGGTATTAAAGGTGCACGGAACGTTTACTCCGAAGACATTACTCTTTTTTTTTTTTTGAAAAATGTCATTTTAAACACTTTTTTTTTTCCCCTGGAAGAAAAAAGGCATTTTCAAAAAAAAAGAAGACGAGGAAAAAGGGGGTGGGGAAATTCACGACTTACCCTTTGAAACAGCTCGGAAAGATTAATTACCCGACACTTCCAAGTGTCAAGTTTTACTGGAAAATGGAAATGAACCCACCCACCGCTCTGTGATCTGTCTTTCTTCTGCAAAGAAAATACTCCAAAGATCTCGGAGGGGAATCTTTAGTAGCAAAGCCAGGCTGGATTGCTAGAGGCCAGACCGCAGTCAAAGAGACGGCCAAGCTCACCCAAGCATGCAGGAATAGGAGGCCTGGAAGCAGGATTCCCAGAATTCAGAAAGCTTAAGTACCACATGAGGAATGCAAAATAAAATAAAATAAAATAAGGGGGATCTTCACTTTTTTAGACCTTAATGGTGAACATTCATAAACTGAGCTATATGTCTAGTTTAACGAAGAGGAGGACGAGGGGGGACAGGATAGCAGTCTTCCAGTATCTCAGGGGCTGCCCCAAAGAAGAGGGAGTCAAGCTATTCTCTAAAGCGCCTGAAGGCAGGACAAGAAGCAATGGATGGAGAAACTAACCAAGGAGAGAAGCAACCTAGAACTAAGGAGAAACCTCCTGACAGTTAGAATAATTAACCAGTGGAACAACCTGCCTCCAGAAGCTATGAATGCTCCAACACTGGAAGTTTTTAAGAAGAGATTGGACAACCATTTGACCAATATGGTATAAGGTCTCCTGCCTTGGACAGGGTGTTGGACTGGATCTAGAAGACCACCAAGGTCCCTTCCAACTCTGTTATATTGCTATGGACTTTTAAAGGAAAATTATTTTCTATTTAAGTTGGAGGATAGTCAAACTAAACTAGTAGGTTGCCAACACACTGTCAACTTAGCCTAACTTAACAGAATAACAGAGTTGGAAGGGACCTTGGAGGTCTTCTAGTCCAACCTCCTGCTCAAGCAGGAGACCGTATATTATGGTGAAAAAAGCAAGGTTCTACATTTAGGCAAGAAAAACCAATTGCACAAGTACAGCATAGGTGGCACCTTGCTCAATAGTAGTAACTGTGAGAAGGATCTCGGAGTCCTAGTGGACAATCCCTTAAATAGGAGCCAGCCGTGTGCTGCAGCTGCCAAAAAGGCCAACACAGTGCTAGGCTGCATGAACACAGGGATAGAATCAAGATCACGTGAAGTGTTAATACCACTTTACAAGGCCTTGGTAAGGCCACACTTGGAATACTGCATCCAGTTTTGGTCACTGCGATGTAAAAAAGATGTTGAGACTTTAGAAAGAGTGCAGAGAAGAGCAACAAAGATGATTAGGCGACTGGAGGCTAAAGCATATAAGGAACGGCTGCTGGAATTGGGTATGTCTAGTTTAATGAAGAGAAGGACGAGGGGGGACATGATAGCAGTGTTCCAATATCTCAGGGGTTGCCATAAAGAAGAGGGAGTCAAGCTATTTTCCAAAGCACCTGGAGGCAGGACAAGAAGCAACGGGTGGAAACTAATCAAGGAGAGAAG
>NW_015411101.1:0-1955 GCF_001527695.2 Protobothrops mucrosquamatus
TCTTCTTCTTCTTCTTCTTCTTCTTCTTCTTCTTCTTCTTCTTCTTCTTCTTCTTCTTCTTCTTCTTCTTCTTCTTCTTCTTCTTCTTCTTCTTCTTCTTCTTCTTCTTCTTCTTCTTCTTCTTCTTCTTCTTCTTCTTCTTCTTCTTCTTCTTCTTCTTCTTCTTCTTCTTCTTCATTATTATTATTATTATTATTATAAACAAACTGTCGTAAGTTGAGGAGTCGTTGTATAGGGCCCAGAGTTCAAATCTGCCAAGATCCTCTCGAACCCTGAGCTGGTAACAATCTCCTGCCCCCCGTTAGCTTTGGGGTCACCTGCAAACCGGCTGAGCACCCCTTACTGTCCCCCCCATCTATCTGAGTTTTGAAAACATCGGAGAACAATGGGGCCAGGACAGAACGGTGGGCTACCCCAACGCGCCCCTCCTTCTCCGCTCTTACTACAAGCTGCATCTTATAGTGCAGTGGTTCTCAACCTGTGGGTCGGGACCCCATTTGGGGTCGATCGACCATTTCACGGGGGTCGCCAAGCAAGGCTGTCCGCCATTTATTTTGTCCACCATTTTTTTTGTTCACCATTTTTCCCCCCTTTTCCGGCGGGTGCCTTACCTCCCTTGGGCTGGGCCAGCTGGTGGTCGGCCTGCTCCGTCTCTGCCGCTTGCCAGCTACGCCTCGGCCGGCGCAGGGGGCGGAACCACGCATGCGCGGCGCTCCCGGGCAGGGAAAGTCCTTGACTTACGACCGGTTTAGTCCTCGACTTACGACCGGTTTAGTCCTCGACTTACGACTGGTTTAGTCCTCGACGTACGACCGGTTGGGGTCGCGGCATTAAAAAGGTTGAGAACCACTGTTATAGCGGATCCCAGATTCAAGCCTTCCAGATCTTCCTCCCACTTGTGTTGGTGTACAGGGGGGTCCCTGACTGATGAACACAAGTCACCCCGAATTTTTTGTTGCTCAGTGAGATAGTTGTTAAGTGTGAAACGGTCATTGGTGTGAAAAAAGTCCCTTTTTTCAGCGCCGTTGTAACTCTGAACAGTCAGTCAAGGAAGTGCTGTAAAACATACAAAGATATAGAATAGAATCTGGGAGGGACCTTGGAGGTCTTCTAGTCCAGCCCCCTGCTCAAGCAGGAGAACCTACACCATCTCAGACAAGTGACTGTCTGGCCTCTTCTTAAAAACCTCCAGTGGTGGAGCGCCCACGATTTCTGGTGGCAAGCTGTACCATTGGTCAATTGTCCTCCCTGTTAGGAAGTTTCTCCTTAATTCCAGGTTGCTTCTCTCTTTGACCAGCTTCCAACCATTGTTTCTCGTCCTGCCCTCTGGTGCTCTGGAGAATAACGTGACCCCCTCTTCTTTGGGGCAGCCCCCCCAAATACTGGAATACAACTATCCTGTCTCCCCTATTTCTTCTTTTCTTTAGACTAGCCAGACCCAAATCCCACAGCCGTTCTTCGTAGGTTTTAGTCTCCAGGCCTTGGATCATCTTAGCTGCTCTTCTCTGATTTTTTTCCAGTCCAGGACCATCTGTAATGCCATAAAATGGGGAGAGGCAGCCCATATCTCTGCAATTATGACTAGAATTGACCGGTCTGGTCCTAGGTCTTTCCTTCTGACCTTCTCCGTCCTACTCTAGAATTTCGTGAAATGTCCTTGCACCCTGTTCGGACACGAACGGAAGGGTTGCATGTCCTGAGGACCACAAAGTCTATGTTGCAGGGCAGCTGGGAGCAGCATTCCCATCCAGGGCTTTGCTCTGGATCTGGGGTTTGACCAAACCCAGCAGAGAAACTCTGTAGCTCGGGGTTGAATTGTGGGGTCCTTTGGTGGTCTCTGAGCTGGGTGGTTTTCTTGCAGACGTTTCATGACCCAACTAGGCAATATCATCAGTGATAGAAGGGAGTGGGGTTTTCCGACAGGAGGAGGAGGAGGAGGAGGAGGAGGAGGAGGA
>NW_015411102.1:0-1955 GCF_001527695.2 Protobothrops mucrosquamatus
ACTACTCTTCTGAAGTCTTACACACAGCACATACAACATACAGGTCTGATTCTTGTCAATTCTTTCTGGGTATCAAAAAATCAGATTATTACTAGTTACATTCACTTTTTAATCAATTCCTCTCTGGTAGTGAACACTAGTTCCAAGATAATAGACTTTCTTGTTCTTTCTTCTACCTTCTGACAAATGAAATTGAAAAAAAGAAAGGGCAACAATTTTTGGATTTCTGACTTGGTGGAGTTAGATTTTTAGCAGATATCAGGTTATTGAAAAATCTCATTATCACAATCTGATGACTTTACAGCATGTTGGTCATTTAATGCAGAAAAGCTGATTTCTATATTTTCTTGTTGTCCAGGGACAAGGTATGTTCTTTCTTTTTCTTTTGTTTGTACTTACTCTAATAATTTCAAAAGAATTTCCATGCTTTTATTCTCAAATTTCTATATGTGTGTGTGTGTGTGTATGGGTGTGTGTGTGTGTCAAGGCTGGCAAAGAGCGGAGGAGAGCCTATGGCTTGGTGGTTAAACAACTGCCTAGCATGAAAACTGCCCAGGTTTGAATCCCATAAAGGGTGTGGCTAACTGAAGAGAGCAAATGAGCTCGAAATGGGCCATCTTAGTCTCCCAATTTAATTCTTTAACTCTTTGTCAGAAAAAGAAATTTGGATTTGTAAATGTTTCGCAGTTGCGACCTGAGCCTGCTTATCGCCCCTAGTTGGGGGCTGCAAGGCAAAAGAGATTGTAAAAAGTAGAACTGCAGTATAGCAATCAAAATGCCAAGGTGTAATCAATCAGACCGGTCTGTCTGAAACTTCCTGTATATGTATGTATGCATGCATGTATGTATGTATCTATGTATATCTATGTATATATGTATATATATATGTATGTGTATGTATGTATGTGTATATACATACATACATACATACATTCTGCTGAATCATTCAGGTACAATACTTTCGGTATCATTAACCACAGCATGCATATGAACCACAAGAAGGTAGAACTGATTGAAGCTACATGCTAGATTTTCAGTTACCGCCATAAATCTTAGTTTACTATGGTATAACATTAGGTTTCACCCAGTACATAATATAAAATCAAACAGACCACATTGTTTGGTGTAATATTAAAAAAATATGACAGTTCCTATTCTGTACAAGTATGCATAACAGCTATTATTTTTAGTTTCTACATTTAATCTGTGAATAATTGATTTTAATCTGTGGTAAGGCCTCTTAGAATACCCTTAGTATGTAACTATTTTGTTCATGTAGGTTAATATAATGGAAAAAGGGGGATATAGTGCTAAAAAGTCATATTACAGGACAACTATTTAGATATTACATGTATTTTTGAGTAGGTTTCTAATATAGTAATTATGCTGCCTATTTCAGTAAGACCAATGTTATCTGCAGTCTGATAAAACTTGTTAGGCATTTATGAATAAGTAAAATAATCACATGATGAGCACCATTACAAAATTCAGAACTGAACATACTAAAATCAGCATATATATATATATATCACATTCAACAAGGCAATCAAAAAAGAAGGCAAAGAAAATAAAACGCAATGTATCGGAGCTTTTTCGCCATTGCTGGCAATGGGGTGGGCGCGGCTCCGGTATGATGAAAGCAGCCCGCGGGCCAGCAGTTTGACACCCCTGCTCTAGACATATGATCTTTTGAACCAGCAGGACTACTCTGTTTATAAATAAGCAAATTATTTATTTTATTTATTTATTTTATTTAATTTAATTTATATGCCGCCCTTCTCCCGACAGGGACTCAGGGCGGCGCACAACATATTTAAAACCAGAACATCTATACAATCCCCCCCTTAAAACCGAATTAAACCGAATTTTAATGTTGCGTCTTCCGAATATTTAAAACCCAATGTAAAATCCACCCTAGGTCAGGTCCGCTTGCTGGAAGAGCCATGTCTTGAGGG
>NW_015411103.1:0-1955 GCF_001527695.2 Protobothrops mucrosquamatus
TCTTATTAACCCAGAAAAAGAGCTGATTAAATCAAGCGATCGTTGAATCTTTTCCCTTATAAATAAGTTTACCTAGTGAAAATTAAGTTTTGTGTGTTTGCTTTTTTGTTTTTGTAATTTAAAAGATGTATTTAATTATCATGTTCGCTTGTGAATTTAAAAGTTTTCCTTTCTATTATGGCTTGTCGGCTTCCCCCCCCCCCCCTCTAATGAGGCTCCTGTCAGCTACTGATAACTTTATTAGAGCTTAGGTCAATATTTCTTATACAACAGTTCTAATACATTTTATACAGATTTATGGATCCTTCTCACGCTGGGATCAGTTGTAATTGATCGGGGGTCCATCCCGTGGATGTTTGCTTCTCCCCAATTTGTTCTTTTTAAAATACTGTCGTTCTCCTTTAAGAAGCCACCGAAGCTGACCGTCTCGGTTTCCCGTCTGGACAGAGCCCAAAGGCGGTCACCTGATTTGCAGGAAAAGGCGAGAAACTAACTTTCTCTTTCCTTATCCCGGCGGAGGAGGCAGCGATGGCGGCCGCAGCGTCCATGGAGGATTTCCTGGAAGAAGCCACCTGCTCCATCTGCCTGGAGTATTTCCAGGACCCCGTGCTCATCCCGGAGTGCGGCCACAACTTCTGCCGGGGCTGCCTGACCGGCAGTTGGGGGACGTCGGAATCGGAGGCTTCCTGTCCCCAGTGCAGACAGACCTTCGGGCCCCGCAACGTCCTGCCCAACAGGCAGCTGGTGCGGCTGGTGGAAATAGCCAGGCGATGCGGAGGCCCTTGGGGCGAGGACGGAGGGAGCTTCTGCACGAAGCACCGGGAGCCCCTCAAGCTCTTTTGTAAACGCCACGAGACCCTCATCTGCGTGGTCTGCGACCGATCCCAAGAGCACAGGGGCCACCGGGTGATCCCGGCGGAGGAGGCTTTCCAGGAGTACCAGGTAGGAATCCGCCAGGAGGAATCCCTGTGGAGGGCCATCCAGATCCTTGGCCTTCCAGGCAATCCTTGAACTACTTTACTTGTTTCCTCTGTTGTCCGCAAACCGGGTTTAGCCTGGCGCAGATGCCAATCAGAACCAGGCAGGAGTTCGAGGAACTTTTATTGAAGTATTTCAGCAAAAGGCTCTAAGAAGCTTTTATTGATTTTTTTAAATACAATTCAATAGTGCTTATTCAACAAACGTGTTGTCTGGGTTTATCATTCACTAATACAAATTAAATTCCTAATCGCTAGTTAGTTTCTCCGCCATTGATAAAATAAGTCCCAAGTTTGAAAATATTCTTTTTCTTTCAATCTCAAAGTAAGTCTGTCCATTTCTGCACAGTCTAATATTTTTTTAATTATTTCTTCCTCCGATGGTATTTCTTCATTTTTCCAATATTGTGCAAATATAAGTCTTGCTGCTGTTATCACATGCAAAATCAGATATATACTTCGTTTTTCAAGCTTTTCTGGCCAAGTATGTATTTTTGTCCAATATTTCTTTGCTTTAATACAGGGGTGTCATGTTCGGAGTTTGACATGTCTGCTTTAACACATGTCCACCATACATGATAATAACTACCTGGTTTTTGATTACATTTCCAACATTTATATGACATATTTTTAAACATTTTTGCTAATCTTGCTGGTGGCAAGTGCCATCTATAAAACATTCTATATAAGTTTTTTTTATAAGAGGTTGACATTGTCAGTTTGTAATTTCTTTCCCACAGGCTTTGCCATTTCTCTAAATCTATATTATATCCAAAACTTTTTACCCATATTATCATTGTTTCTTTTACTTGTTCATCTTCTATTTTCAAATTTAATAGAAAATTATACATTTTCTTAATTAGTTTTTCATCAGAGGTTAATAGTATCTGATCAAACAAAGTCTGCTTTTTATAGAATCCATACAATTTAACACCTTTATCATATCTCACTTGTATCTGTAAATATGATCTTCTTCTT
>NW_015411104.1:0-1955 GCF_001527695.2 Protobothrops mucrosquamatus
CAAAAATATCCTATTAAAAAAAACATTTAATTAAACAAAATCCCAGCTCTGTTAAAAGCTTTCAAACATTCATAGACCAGTAAATTTGAACCTCTCTCTTTCTTTTCCATCTCCTGCCTCCTCACAAAATTATCAGCAACCCAGTTCTCTTGGTCACTGTCTTATAATCTGTCCCTTCCTGTACACTTTTTAGGGTTCTTTCCTCCACAAGTTTTTCCTGTAGAAAAATATATTTTATGGTGGATGAAAAGGTGAGATCTTTAGAATGTATATAATTCCAGAGCCAGAATGCAAAGATTCCATATAGTTAGCTACTGTGGGCAGGCTAAACTTAACAGAGGTTTATTGCTCATGAGAAGGAGTGAACAGTCTGTTGACAAGTGACAAGGAAAGCAGCATAGGCCACTGATATATGTGGAGAAGCTAAGTGAATATTTTATTGCACTGACCTTTATAGATCAGGTCAATAAACAACCAACCAATCCACCCATTCCCAAACTCATCTCCCCAAAACAGAAAGCAACATTGTGAGACCACAAGTAAAACCACGGTAAAATCTAATAATTATCACATTTCCTACTGATAGTTAACAAGCTCAAATAAAATGGATTCAGGGGGGGCGGAAATCCAACCAAGCATTTTTCTCATGAGAGCAATTTGGCAAAACGTGGGTTAATGTATCAGGAATTGCCTCCCTACAGGGGCAACCCTGGGTTCAAATGGAAACCCCCATAATTTCCCACAGGAAGGCATCAAATCTTGCCAGCGTTAGGGGTTTCTTAATGTGGAAAGCCCTATTTGGCTTAGATATCTAGCCAGCTTGGAAAGAAAGGTGAATGAAAGTCCAACAGATGCAATGAAGACCCAATTGGTGACCCAGCTCTAGATGAAAGAAAACCATCACTTAAAATTAGAGGAATTAAGCCTCTGGGAAAAATGTAACTGTGACCACAGTAAGAGAAGATTCCTGTCCAAATTTGGGGGGTGGGAGGGTGTTAGTGTCTTCAAGTCAGTGTTGACTGCTGCCTGGACCAGTCCCTGCAGTTTCCTTGGCAACTTTTTTAGAAGTGGTTTGCCATTGCCTGCTTCCTAGGGATGAGAGAAATTGATCAGCCCAAAGTCACCCAACCGTCTTAGGTAGGACTAAAACTCAGGGTTTCTCGGTTTCTAATCTGATGCCTTAACCACTACACCAAACTGGCTCTCTCGTGTCAAATAAAGGTTTCAATTTTGATATGTGCCCGTTTATGAATGTATGTAAGAAGTTATATTTTTATTCTGCAAATGTATGTGCTTAACTATCTGGATGGTTTAACAAAGACATACAAACAAAAATATACATACAAGCTGCATTTCTTACTAGCACTGATGATGTTACCTAGTTTGGATAATGAAATGTCTGCAAGAAAGCAAGCAAGCTCAGAGAGCACCAAGGACCCCTCATTTCAACCCTGAGCTACAAATATTCTCCTTTATTGGTAATATACATACTGTATGTAAAGATAGAAAAAAAACTCCAATAAAAGACCAGGTACAAAAGCTCCTTAATCAATGCAGAGCAAAACATTCAAGTTGGGCTCCATTAACATCCTGGCACTGAAGGAACACCTGAGTTTTTAAGATCTTTGAAAGGCCAACAAGGTATGAATGAAAAAGACACATATAAATCACACCCTTAGCCTTTATGGCTTCTGCTTTTTTGGCAATGAAATCATGGTGCACTTTATTCTGGATTTGGAAACATGATTTTCCTGCTTTTATTAGAGATGTTTTTGTATATCTCTGTAAATCTGTGGTTTTTGAAACTGGATATTATACTGTTATGGAAATAAAAAATTCCCAGCTGCCAAAAATAAAGAGTTCAATTAGGCCAGAGGGCTGCAATCTGAACACATATACCGTGTATCTACCAAACTCACCTGGAATATAATCCAGAAGAAGAAAACAAATGTTGT
>NW_015411105.1:0-1955 GCF_001527695.2 Protobothrops mucrosquamatus
GCGAAAAAGGCGCAGGTCCGTAACTGTACGTAGGTCGGGGGGTAGGTCATTCCAGAGGGCAGGAGCTGCCACAGAGAAGGCTCTCCCCCTGGGGGTCGCCAGCCGGCATTGTCTGGCCGACGGCACCCTAAGGAGGCCCTCTCTGTGGGAGCGGACTGGTCGAAGGGAGGTGTTTGGTAGGAGGCGGTCTTGCAAATACGTAATAATAAACAATTACCCTTCCCATCGTCCCCCCCAAAGTGTTCAAGATGGAGTACATGGTTGTTTCCTTGTTCTGTTTACAGGTAGTCCTCTACTTATAATTTACTTAGTGAACATTCCAAGTTACAACAACACTGAAAATGTGACTTATGACTGTTTTTCACACTTACAACCATTGTGGCATCCCCATGGTCACATGATCAAAATTCAGACGCATGGGAACTGGCATGTATTTATGACGGTTGCAATGTCCCGGGGTCATGGGATCACCTTTTGCGATCCTCTGAGAAGCAAAGTCAATGGGGAAGCCAGATCCATTTAACGACCATGTGAGTAACTTAACAACTGAAGTCATTCATTTAACAACCATGGCAAAAGAGGTCATAAAATGGGGCAAAACTCCCTTAACTACTATTATGCTTAGCGATGGAAATTTGGGTTGCATTGTGAATTGTGGTCATAAGTCGAGGACTACTTGTACAGTAGTGTTGTGTGCATATTTGACTAAAAGACTACCCAACAGTGAACAATATTTGAATAGATTTAAAGTGGGATCACGCAAGGATTGCGCGATTTTCCACTAGCATCTTTGAGTGTCACCAAATCATTGTCCTTTAAATCAGCTCCATGATGGTTGGAAAACTATGGAAGAGGAAATAAGTTCAGCATCCTGCTTTTTGCATCATCGCTGAAAATCCCTACATGTGTCAAGAAAAGTAGAAAGTTTGGGAAGGGGGAAAATATAGGAATATAGACAAGCTGACATCTTTCTTGCTCATACAATATTCTCCGCATTCTGTTTTACATTTCTCAGTCTGCGAGACCAGAAATCAAAAGTGATCAAGTCAACGCTTAGCAAAAATAAGAACAGGCAGATAGGAATCAAAGAACCTTTTGAGAAATGAAGAACGTCAAAAAGCTCTCCACAGAGTTCAAAGCTTCTCAGAATCTGGGTTACCAAACACGTGTCTGTGTATTTAAGGAAATACACTTCGTTTTATTTCACTTTATTGTGCATTCAAGTCATTCCTGACTGCAGGCAATTGCTTGGACAAGTTCCTGCAGTTTTCTGGCAAGATTTTCAGAAGTGCTTTGCCACTGCCTCATTTCTAGAGCTGAAGGGAAGTGGCTGGCTTTGTACTGAGGATGTGACTAGAAGTCATAGTGTCTTAGTTTCCAGCCTAGCGCCTTAAACCACTACACCAAACTGGCTGTCATAGAGAATATACTTAAAAAGCGGAGGGGGGGGGAGAGGATAACATTACAGAATTGAGAAAAGACTCAGCATTTGGATTGACAAATGACACAATATGCACTATGTGGCTATCAAATGATTTTCTATGAATCTAAATTCACACTTCACCCCATTTTGAGCAATTATATTTTAAAATAGTTTGGCATTAAACGCTCTCACTAGGGACTAGTAAGTTCCCATGAACACAGATTTGTTGCTGAATTAATATATTCACCATCGGACGCTGTGCGTATTTATTCTTTCCCAGAACCGCACAGAAAGATATAGAAACCTCTTTGTCTTCTTTTGATGATAGACAGCGTCCCAATTTTCTTGGACTGAATATTCCTTAACACTTTAGACAATTAAATATGATGCATTTAATATGTAATCCATATAGACACCTCTGCTTCTCCTTTTCTCCTTCACTTTTTAGAGCTGGATTATTGAGTGGGACATTGCCAGGACTGCCTTGCCCACTATTAAGTTAAATGAGTTGTGACAGTCCTCAATCTTGAGA
>NW_015411106.1:0-1955 GCF_001527695.2 Protobothrops mucrosquamatus
TGGACAGCCTTACAAGAGGTATATACAGTACGTGCAGTGGTGGGATTCAAATATGTGAACAACTGGTTCTCTGTGTGGATGCCGCTTCCGGAAGTCCATTCTGGGCCTGTGCAACAAAAAATTAGCTACCGGTTCTGCTGACGTGGTGTGAACTGGCTGAATCCCACCACTGAGTGTGTGTGTGTGTGTGTGTGTGTGTGTGTGTATACAAAGTTGAATTTAAATATACAAAGATGAAGTATGAAAATATGCAGGCATAAGAAGCAATCCTTTTACAGAATAATCCTTTCTTACTGCCTTATGGATTTTAGAGCTATCTGTATAATGAATATTGTAATAGTGTAATTGTTAATGTACAGATAGACCTCAACTTAGGATCACAGTTGATCCAAAAATTTCCATTGCTAAGCAAGGTAGTTGTTAAGTGAGGTTTTGCCCCTCTATACGACCTTTCTTGCCACAGTTGTTAAGGGAATCACTGCAGTCGTTAAGTGACTCATGCAGTCATTAAAGCAAATCTGGCTTCCCCATTGACTTTGCTTGTCAGAAGGTCGCAAAAGGGGATCACGTGACCTTGGGATACAATGACGGTCATAAATATGAACCAGTTGCCAAGCATCTGAATTTTGATTCAAATGGCCATGGGGGCGCTGCAATGATTGTAAGTGTGAAAAATGGCCACTTGCTGTAACTTTGAATGGTCACTAAATGAATGGCTGTAAGTCCAGGACTAGCTGTACTCGCTTGATAAAGAGAGAGCTGTGGTTTGAATGAGGCCAGAAAGTTTTTTAATTAATATTTTTTCTTCCTTGAATTTGTTAGATTTCTCCATGAAATTTATTATTATTACTATTAAGTCTGTCCGTGCATTGTTTTATTGTTTTTCTAATCATTCATAATTGAATATTATCAATTAGCACTCACATTAACCATAGTTCTGAAGATATTATAAGTCACAATAAGTAGTGACTCAGTTGAAGGGGCATTCCTGCCTCTGCCAAAATAGCCGGTGATCTTTTTCATTTAGCTTTCAACTCGAGTAGACAGTTGGAAATAGTCAGGAGCACTCAATGTAATATGGAAAAATATACTTAGAAAGTAGAAAGTGGAGAAGAAATTGCCCCCATTTAGGACTAGTGCAGGGGTAGGCAACCTTGGCTCTTTTATGACTCATGGGCTTCAACTCCCAGAATTCCTGAGCCAGCCATGCTGGCTCAGGAATTCTGGGAGTTGAAGCCCATGAGTCATAAAAGAGCCAAGGTTGCCTACCCCTGGCCTAGTGGATAAGTCTAAAGACAATGGTGGCTGTTTAAGCTACTATTTGCCTATGTTCTGCCCATATCTTTTATATTAACAATAATACAAAACATCACCAAGAATTGAGTACCTCTCTTCAAAAAAATGAAACCAGATTTAAGTGAATACAGCCTCCCTAAATTTCCATAAAAATGAGGCAAGTAGAAATATTGTGACATAAATGACACTCTGTATTTCTAATGCATTCTTATCAGGATTCACTTACCTTACAATGGACCTGGATTTGAAATAGAGCATTTTCTCAACTATATTAAAGTGGATAGTAAGATGGGCTTAACCCTAATGTGGAATAAAGACGACAGTGTAATGGTAAGTATATGGTGACATAAAGAACTGATAAATGTGAGCTGTAACAAAATACGGATGGATGGAATGGTCTTGTGTCAGATGCCAACTTCTTTCAAGATACTCTATTCCATTCTCAGTTTTTTGTTTTTGTCTCCAGCACACTTCCTGAATTCTGTGATTTCTGATCATTCTCAATTTTAGAGCTCACTTCCAACATAAAGAGACAATTGAAGTTAAGCTATCTTTGTGCTTGATTCAGAGGTCCTGATAACAGCACTAGTTGCTTATTGGGGCAAGGCTTTGCTTATGGACACATAAATAAGGCCACACATGACTTGCAACCACATACA
>NW_015411107.1:0-1955 GCF_001527695.2 Protobothrops mucrosquamatus
ATATTGCTTACAGACTATCTGTAGCTTTAATGTTCTATACAGTTTAGTATTTAACTTAAGTAAGGCACAGAAAATTGTTTACCTTGGTGGCGCAGTGGTTAGAATGCAGTATTGCAGGCTAACTCTGCTCACATTGGCAGGAATTCGATTCCCTCAATCCTGACTGGCTCAGGGTTGACTCAGCCTTCCATCTTTCCAAGTTTGGTAAAATGAGAACCCAGATTGTTGGGGGCAATAGGCTGACTCTGCTTAGAGTGCTATAATAAGCACTGTGAAGTGGTATATAAGTCTAAGCGCTATTGCTATTTGTACCTGACTTGTTGAGAGGTGGGCGGTATTCAAGTTTAATATACTATGGTTTGTTGCAGCCAGATGTTCAGACTGGATTTGGCATTTTTGTCCACCAAGAGCAGGGGTGTCAAACTGGCAGCCCTGCGCCCGGATGCATCACACGCAGGCCACGCTCACTCCAGCTCCGCAGAGGGAAAAATGTTGCGATACCGCATGATATGTCATGTGAAGCGATCAAGTTTGACACCCGTGACCTAGAGAGTACTTCCCAAGGATCTGGGATAGGCAGATGTGAATGTTTAATGGTTTAAAGATATAAGCTCTTCCAAACATAGCTGCCTTTTGCAATTGACTGATGGTGATTTTGTCAAGGCCAATGATAACAGAATAACCGAGTTGGAAGGGACCTTGGAGGTCTTCTAGTCCAACTCCCTGCTCAGGCAGGAAACCCTATACCATTTCAGACAAATGGCTGTCCAGTATCTTCTTAAAAACTTCCAGTGTTGGAGCATTCACCACTTCTGAAGACAAGTTGTTCCTCTGATTAATTGTTCTAACTGTCAGAAAGTTAGTTCTAGGTTGCTTCTCTCCTTGATTAGTTTCCATCCATTCCTTCTTGTCCTGCCTTCACGTGCTTTGGAGAATAGTTTGATACACACACTCGTTTTATTTATGGCAACCCCTGAGATATTGGAACACTGCTATCATGCCACCCCTAGTCCTTCTTTTTATTAAACTAGACATACCCAATTCCAGAAATCGTTCTTTCTGTTTTAGGCTCCAGTCCCCTAATCATCTTTGTTGCTCTTCTCTGCATCCTTTTTAGACATATTTTTTTACATCGTGGTGACCAAAACTGGATGCAGTATTCCAAGTGTGGTCTTAATCAAGGCATTATAAAGTGGTATTAACATTTCACATGACCTTGATTCTATCCCTCTGTTAATGCAGCGTAGAACTATGTTGCCTTTTTTGTGCAGCTGCAGCACATTGCTGGCTCATATTTAAGCAATTGTCCACTAAGACTCCAAGATCTCTCTCACAGTTACTACTATTGAGCCAGACACCACCTGATGTTCAAGTGATGCCCCAGTTATTTTGGGATTGCACCCAAGGTGCCTATTATTATTGTTATAATCATATGAGAATTATTATTTACTGTATATGCCACTTAACTCCCAACAATTCTGGTTCAGAACAACTATCATAGTTACCTTACTTTCAGGACAAAATTAAATCATTCAGTTCTCAGTTGGGCAAATTACTTTTCCTGATTAACTTGCTTTTTCTTAGACTTTTAATTGTAGAAGTGGATGGTGACATATAAAGATACCTGCTTGTTTATCTTATTTGTTTGGTTCCATTTATTAAAAACAGGGTGCAAGTCTCCTACAATTAAACAAAAGTGCCACTATTTGATGGAGAGACAAATCATTTATAGTCCGTAGGCCTCTCATGCCTTTTCCCAAAAGGACTGATTAGGACGTAATAATTGGGGAAGATAGCAGGAGGAAGATGACAATTCCATTTAATTAAAGATAATTTATTTTAGTTTAACTTGGAAATGTCCCTCATGAATAAGAGCAGACTTAATAGATACATTTATTAATGGGTACTGACATCTCCTCTGACATAGAGTAAGCATTTTCTTTTCACATTGTATT
>NW_015411108.1:0-1955 GCF_001527695.2 Protobothrops mucrosquamatus
AGGAAGGAAGGAAGGAAGGAAGGAAGGAAGGAAGGAAGGAAGGAAGGAAAGATGAAGGGAAGGGATGGAGGGGAGAGGAGAAGGAAGGAAGGAAGGAAGGAAGGAAGGAAGGAAGGAAGGAAGGAAGGAAGGAAAGAAAGATGAAGGGAAGGGATGGAGGGGAGAGGAGAGGAGGGGGAAGGAAGGAAGGAAAGAAAAATGGATAGAAGGAAAGATGAAGGGAAGGGATAGAGGGCAGAGGAGAGGAGGGGGAAGGAAGGGAGGAAAGAAAAATGGATAGAAGGAAAGATGAAGGGAAGGGATAGAGGGCAGAGGAGAAGGAAGGAAGGAAGGAAGGAAGGAAGGAAAGATGAAGGGAAGGGATGGAGGGGAGAGGAGAGGAGGGGAAAGGAAGGAAGGAAGGAAGGAAGGAAAGATGGATAGAAGGAAAGATGAAGGGAAGGGATAGAGGGCAGAGGAGAAGAAAGGAAGGAAAGAAGGAAAGATGAAGGTAAGGGATGGAGGGAAGAGGAGGGGGAAAGAAGGAAGGAAGGAAGGAGAGAGGAGAAGAGGAAGGAAGGAAAGATGGAAGGAAGGAGGTTTCTCAAAGGCTTGAATTGACCAGTCATACCCAAGAGAGATCTTCTTAACTCTGAAAGAAATATAATGTGACATATTTCAGGGCAATCTTATTTGGGAAGGGGTAACCCTTTGGGATTTGTACCTATTGTCTCGGACGACAAAGAAAGTCATTAATAAGATCAAGGCCCCGTAGGGTGCAGATAAGAAAAATATTTGGCGCAGCTCTGCTCCTGGGGAGGGACAAGCCTCAATGATAATGCGGGAACCAGACACAGTGAGAACTCCTCAATGAGATGATGGCCATTGTGCCCAACTTATTAAGGGCCTCCCAAGGGCTCGGTCCCCTATAATTAATGAAGAAACATGAATCTATCAGGGAGACCCTGATAGGCCAGAATAAAGGAATAATTACGAGGAGGAGGGTTTTTCTCTCTCCCTGCCAGAGAAAACATCCAACTTATAGTGACTGGTTGAATTTCACCAGCCTGCTCTTTCGTTTCCACTTGAGAGATGGAAGTGCATTACAAAAGGATCGACCGGACAGATCTGAAGTGGATGGGGAAGAAGAGCAGGCCAAACGAAAAGGCAGAAAGGAAAATAGATGACACTTTTCATACATCTGTAAAGATGAAAAAGCATCTGTCTCTGTCTCTCTCCCTCCCTCTTTCTCTCTCTCCCCTTTTTAAATCAAAGATGTCCAAGAAGGACGGAAGGTAAGAGGGGGGAGGGAGAACAAGACAAACGCCAGTTTAAAAAAAAACAAAATAAACCCCAAACCCTGTATTCTTCTTATAGATGGATTTGAAACAGAATTTTAAAAGAAGTTGTATCGCTTTGTTTTGAACAGCTGGAGATCCCTCAAGGTTCGCAAAATATCCGCGCTAACTTGAAAAGCGATGAAGACATCTCTCGCGCGGAGGCGATGGAAGGTCCATTTTAAATACCGCCTGTACGAGGAGTAGCGATGGAAACGCCGCTAGCAAAATAAATACGAGGAGGGGTTGTAAAGGACAGCAGTTAGGCCCAGCCTTACTGGGGTAATGGGGCTGGGGTCTCGCTGAAAGGATTGTCAGACAATTAAGGATTTGGCTATTGAACACTTAGCTGTGGGGGTCTTGGTGCTCTCTGAGCTGGGTGGTTTTCGTGCAGACATCTCAGGACCCAACTAGGTAACACCATCAGTGCTAAAAGGGAATGGGGTTTGTGGAGAGGAGGAGGAGGAGGAGGAGGAGGAGGAGGAGGAGGAGGAGGAGGAGGAGGAGAAGCAGGAGGAGGAGCAGGAGGAGAAGCAGGAGGAGGAGGAGGAGGAGGAGGAGCAGGAGCAGGAGCAGGAGCAGGAAAGAGGAAGACTGAGGGATCTTTGGTGCTCTATGAACTTAGTGGTTTTCTTGCAG
>NW_015411109.1:0-1955 GCF_001527695.2 Protobothrops mucrosquamatus
GCCCGTTGCTGGTTGGCTAACTAGCAACAGGGTCTTGCCAGCCAATGGAATTGTGTGATTACAAGCCAGGGGAATCCCATAAAAGAGGGCTCCCCTGGCCCAGAGAGCCAGTCCGGATTTACCTTATGCCTTGCCAATAAACCAAGAGCTGACTGTCACTCGACTCGTGTCTTACTGCCTGCGCGATCTAACACTTTCTCTTTCTCTCTCTCTCTCTCTCTCTCTCTCTCTCTCTCTCTCTCTCTCTCTCTTTCTCTTTTTCTCACACACACACACTTACACACGCAAAGACGCACTAGCAGGAAAGCCTTGATTTGCCTTGGCTGAGCTGAGCTCAGTGAAAAAGCCTCGGCTTAAAAAAGGGGGACTGCTTGCAAGCTGAGCCAGTCCCAGTTTGCTACAACGTAGCAGTTCTCTGGGACTTCCTGTTTCTTCTAGCAGACTTCAACTGTGCCTGGCTGAGGAATTCTGGGAGTTGAAGTCCACAAGTCATAAAAGGGCCAAGTTTGAAGACCCCTGCTCTAGCCTGTCAGCTCAGACCCTCCTCTGCATCCCACAGACTCCCCTCCTTTTCCCAAAAGGAGGATCAAAGCCTTGATGGAGATGAACTTTCCTAGTGGGAAAGTCGTCGTGGACTTGACCGTGAGCCAGCCGTGTGCAGCAACAACCAAAAAAGCGAATACAATCCTGGGTTGCATAAACCGAGACATAATCTAGGTCATGCAAAGTATTAATACCCCTTTACAATGCCTTGGTAAGGCCACAAGTGGAATCCTACCTCCAGTTTTGGTCACCACGATGTAAAAAAGATGTTGAGACTCTAGAAAGAGTGCAGAGAAGAGCAACAAAGATGATCAGGGGACTGGAGGCTAAAACATATAAGGAAAGGTTGATGGAATTGGGTATGTCTAGTTTAACGAAGAGAAGGACGAGGGGGGACATGATAACAGCCTTCCAGTATCTCAGGGGCTGCCCCAAAGAAGAGGGAGTCAAGCTATTCTCCAAAGCGCCTGAAGGCAGAACAAGAAGCAACGGATGGAAATTGATCAAGGAGACAAGCAACCTGGAACTAAGGAGAAACTTCCAGACAGTGAGAACAATTAACCAATGGAATGGCTTCCTCCAAAAGTTGTGGGTACACCAGAGGTTTTCAAGAAGAGACTGGACAGCCACTTGTCTGAAACGGTATAGGGTCTCCAAATGGTTGAGCAGGGAGTTGGACTAGAAGACCTCCAAGGTCCCTTCCAAAGTTGTTATTCTATATTCTATGAAGCCAGGACATGACATCCAGGCTGGAAGTTTTCATCACCGGAGGTTTTCGAGAAGAGACTGGACAGCCATTTGTCTGAAACCGTACAGGAGCTCCTGCTTCAGCAGGGGGCTGGACTAGAAGACCTCCAAAGGTCCCTCCCGTCTCTGTTATTCTGTGTTCTACTGGCCATTTTTTACAATGCTCTGATGTTTGCTTTTTACCCAACTGTGTCACATCCAAGCCATAATCTCTGTGTGAGTCACAGGACCGCAATGTCCAAATAGCAACTGGATAGTCACCCTATGAAGAATCTCTGGGGAAAAACCCTCCCTCCAAATCAAGGCTGGCAAATGGGTCAAGCCCCTTTCCGGAACGAGACTGCGGCTTCCTGCTTCTTCTCGAAGCTCACTCTTGCTTCCTCTTTCTCTACACCAGAAGCACCCAGCGGCAGGGTCTGCAGACACCCACCCTGGTCTGAGCAGAAGGTCTCCAGGAGTTTGGCTCTGTGTGTGTGTGTGTGTGTGTGAAGATGTGCAGGTTGACCCTCCTGGCGCTCTGGCTTTGCTGCTTAGGGCCTTCTTCTGAGGCCGTAAATCCGGGATTTGCAGGCAGAATCACCAGGAAAGGCTTGGATTATGGTAGGTACCCAACTGGTCTTTCCACCGCCCCCAGGAACCCCCCCCTCTGCCCCACAGCCAACCGT
>NW_015411110.1:0-1955 GCF_001527695.2 Protobothrops mucrosquamatus
GCGTACCGGTCTGTGGGAAGGAATCTGCGGCAGAAGGCGGTCTCGGAGGTAGCCGGGTCCTATGCCATGGAGCGCTTTAAAGGTGGTAACTAATACCTTAAAGCGCACCCGGAAGGCCACTGGTAACCAATGCAGCTCGCGCAGCAGCGGTGTCACATGGGAGCGACGAGTCCCTCCCAACACCGCCCGCGCGGCCGCAAGTTGAAGAAGTATAGAAGTCCACCAGCATACTATCTTCTGCCTTTTGCTTTGCTTTAGTCATCAGCTTGTATGCCTGCCTGCCTGCCTGCCTGCCTGCCTGCCTGCCTGCCTGCCTGCCTGCCTGCCTGCCTGCCTGCCTGCCTGCCTGCCTGCCTGCCTGCCTGCCTGCCTGCCTGCCTGCCTGCCTTCCCTCCTTCTTCCCTCCCTCATAGCTTTTCAGAGCATTGAGTATGAAAATACACCCTAATAATGAGGCTCATTCCCAAGAAAGCTGGTCATATCTATGGATCTTAATCCCAGTATTATTCGGTGAGCTGAATAAAAGTGCCTCTCAGCAGTGCCTCTCATCTGGGCACTGGGGGAACTTAAAGCTGCTCCCATGCCATGCTTGTGGTCTTTCACAGTGTCCAATCAACCACTTCAATGCTTCACACTTAGCTCTTTGGTCTGACCCATTTGACATTATCATAGCTTCATCCCATTGTTTCTGCCCACCTAGTATGTTCCAGCAAAGTGGATGCATTCCTGGTCCCTTCCAATAATTATGTCATCTTGCCACAACATGCCTTCTCTCCACCTTCTGGAACAGCATTCCTCCCAGAGATAAGGATGGTGTCCTCTCTCCTGGGGTTTCAGAAAGCTTTGAAAACCTGGCTTTAGTCCCAGGCCTGGGGTTGGTTTTTATGGTTTCTTTAAGGACCCTTTTTTTGTTTTCTTGAATTTGTTTTTTGCTGGATCATTTTAGTCTGGACTGTCTGATTTAATATTTATGGTTGTTTTTAGTCCTATGCCACCGAGAGTCTCCTGGAGTTGGGTGGCCAATAAATTTATGAAAATATATGAATAAATAAAATCTGTGTTATATTACTAGTAGGTAATAAAAGGGCTACCTGATTCTGTTTGCACAACAAGCATTGTACATTCAGCATATTTTGTTTTTGGGGTGTGTGTGTGTGTGTGTGTGTGTGTGTGTGTGTGTGTGTGTGTGTGCTATCAATTACATTATTTTGAAACCAGGAATTAAATGTGATGAGGAAAAAATGTCCATAAATTAAAATGAGATGGGAAGTTCAGGTAGACTCTTCTTCTCACTGTTCCATAGAACTGAACCAGAGTTGAAGAAATTCCCACCTAGATGCAACTTTATAATGCTTTAGATAGATAGATAGATAGATAGATAGATAGATAGATAGATAGATAGATAGATAGATAGATAGATAGATAGATAGATAGATAGATAGATAGATAGATAGATAGATAGCCTTTATTAACATTTTTTACTGTGGGCACAATGGCACACATTATAAATGAAATTTAGTTGCTTGCTCTCAAAGTGTACACATACATAACACACATTTAAACATACTATATACAATATATGTATAGACCTACACCCTTACATATAAGTAACATGTAAATATTAATCACTGTCCATCTTGAATATATAATGGAAGGAGGAAGCTTTAGAGTTCACAAGGTTTAAGAGCTTTTGTCCACTTTCTACAGATGCATATTTGAATTAAATCTGGTTTTATATAAAAAAAACAATAGATCTAGTCTCTCTCATTGAAATGTTACCAAAAACTAAGCCTCTAGTCTAAGGTAGTCATGAACATCCACATATTGACAAATAATACCTGTGATAAACTTGTACACTCTGAATCTTTCTTAAAACAAAAAATAACCAAAATCTCTCGATGTCCAGTATTTTTCTGTCATCCAAAATAATAACTGGAGTATGTCTTATGTTTCCC
>NW_015411111.1:0-1954 GCF_001527695.2 Protobothrops mucrosquamatus
AGTTAGTTTGGTGAGCCACAATGTCTTGCTGTCAGTCAATGGCTACGCTCGCGTCAAAGACTGGAGTCTAAGGTCCAGGACGGGCGTGGCAACTTTGGCTGACTTGATCTGATTGGGCAGGAATACAGTCTACTACCCAATGGTGGAGTCTCCATCTCCGTGCTGAGAAAAGGCGTTCAGGTAAGACAACGCCCCTTCTATACTTTTAAACCTCTCTATGTCTATAGCCAGATATGTTCAAGTATTACAGTATCAGGGGTTGTGTGCATTAATACCATCCTAACTTCTGCGCCTAGGACCTCTGTTTTAATTTGAGATAATTTAAATTTAAATTTCAGAGCATTTCTTTTGATGCCGACATGGTAACAGGACTGATGCTGGTTGAAGCCTAGCATCATTCAGGGCACCATTGGTTTCACATCGCTAGCTGTGGTAGTGCTCCCGCTGAATTGGCAGCACTTACATTTCTTCAGATATTGGCTGATTTTCAGTCCCTTTAGTTGCAGTTCTCATCGCTTGAAAAAGCTGCTTTGGAAAATTACTTTGAAGCCAGTTTGTAATGGGGTATGTGTGGGATTAAGAGAAAAGGACACTTTCGCTTAAGGGTCTTGGGATGGTACATATGTTTAGAAAGCATGAAAGGCTATACACTTTGATTCCCTGTGTTTTTGTTTTTTTTTGCTTTGCATGCTTTAGGTGTTGGGAAACGAAAAGCTACCACCAAACTTAAAGATGAACTTTGCTGTAAGCGACAAAAAATGGTAGACATTTCAGGTAAATATTTTATGTACTTTTTTTTTTTAAGTGGCTTTTCGTTTTTCCATATTGTGAAATGATGCATTTTAAATAGGATTAACAATCTGAACTATGGAAATGTAACGACTGAATGCATATGTGATCAATTTTAATCCGTTTTTATGTAATAATAATGTATTTGTAAATGTCCACACGAGGGAGATCTTTGATTTCTGTTACTTTGATACTTTTAAATGAATTATAGCGAAGACAGCTTTCATTAGTATACTTAAATTCTAATTAAGATATTAGTTATATTTTCCTTCTCTTTGATAATTATTTATGCCCATAGAAGTTCTTTTTACTCTCTTCCACCTTACAAGCAATGTTTGCTTGTGTATATATGTATCCATTCTTTCTCCCCAGAGAAACAATTCATTTATTTATTTAAGAAAATTTATATGGCTGCCCTACTCACTTCTTGTTGACTCCAGATGGCTTACAAGGATAAAAGCCCAATATTAAAAAAAAGAAAAAAAATTAATAACACCTATTACTTAAATGTTTTGTTTTTTAAAATAATTTTATTAAATATTATAATTCAATAGTAAAAACTAATAAAAACGAAAAAGAGAAAAAAGAGTAGAAAGGATAAAAAGTGCAAAGGAAAAAATAGAAAACAGAAAAATATTGTGAAGAAAAAAAGTACATAGAAGAATTGACTTTCAACCCTCATCATAACAAGTATAAACAATTTTAGTACTTTTTCTCCTCCCAATGTATAAACAATAATCTTTTTATCCCATGCCCCATCTCTGTCTATAAACAAATCCATAAAGCATCATCATTTCAGTCCTTATGTCAGTAAAAGTCCATTAGGGGTTGTGAGTAATACCAATATTTATATTAACCTTGATCAAATAAGCCAATTTTATAATCCTTCCTTTTATTTCTAATAATCTTAATCTTGTTCCATTCCTTTCTCTATCTTAAACCAATCAGGGTCTCCATATGGTGTTCGCTCAATGACTTCCTGATTTGTGTACAGTGATTGCACCAACTTGATCAGATGTGCTGGTACCCCCAGGTCTTGTAGGGCTCTCCATAGCTTCTCATGATCAACACAATCAAAGGCTTTCTTGCAGTTGATAAAGCGCACATAAATGAACTTTTGATATACACAAGATATTTCCATGATCCAGCACAAATTTGCAATATG
>NW_015411112.1:0-1954 GCF_001527695.2 Protobothrops mucrosquamatus
CATTTGACGACCGTTCTCGCCACCGTTCTTAAGCGAATCCCTGCGCTTCGTCGGAAGGTGGCCACAGGAGATCGCGTGACCCCACCATCGTAACTACGAGTCGTTTGCCTCGTGTGTGCATTTTTGAGCCCAGGAGGCCTTTGGGATGGGAGACCACCAGGAGAGCCCAGGGCTGTAGACAAAACTGGAGAAAAACTGGGACATGAGGGAAGTTGAAGCCTCAATTTAGGAGTAAGTCAGGAGGAAGGCTGGATATAGTCCAGTGTCAACCTACTCGGGGAAATAAGAACTGCTCGGGATGGGAGACCACCAGGAGATCTTAGGGCTGTAGACTAAACTGAGGGAGGGGAAAAATCCCACCCACTGCCTACTTGCTTCTCTATATGCAACCCCATAGGACCCTCCCACCGGCTCAATTTACTTATTATTTACTACAAGGCCGCAGCGGTTCAGGCAGGCCTGAGGGAAGGAGGCGGGACTACATTTCCCGACATGCCCCGCGGGTGAGGGAGAGCCCTGCTCTATGAGCTCTATGTCTATGAGGTAAAAAAGGGAGGGACTTCAACTCCCAGAATGCGCCGCGCGCCACTTTCACAGTTGACGCCGCTGCTCAAGCGGGCGTGAGGAGAAGGCGAGGGGACTTCAAAGCCCAGAGTGCCCTGCGCGCGGTTTCCGCCCTAGGAAGGCAGCAGCGGCTCCGGCGGGCGTTAAATCGGGACTTTAAATCTCAGAGTGCTTCGCCGGCGTAGGGAGAGCATGAGAAGGCGAGGAGACTTCAAAACCCAGGGTGCTCCGCGCGCAACGGAAAGCCACCGCAGCTCAGGAGGGCCAGGCGGGTGGGGGGATGAAGGACTGTCATTCCCAGAGTGCCTCGCGCGCCACACTTCCGCCGGCAGAAAGCCTCCGCGGCTTAGGCGGGCGTGAGGCGAGACACGGAGAACTTCAACTCCCAGAGTCCGTCGCGCGCGACTTCCGCCGGACTAGGAACTCCGCGGCTGAGGCGAGATTTCAACTCTCAGAGTTCCTCGCCAAACTAAGAAAACCGCAGCTGAGGCAGGACTTCAACTGCCAGAGCTCCCCGCGCGCCGCTTCCGCCAAACTAGGAAGACCTCCCCCCGACTGAGGCCGGACTTCAACGCCCAGAGTTCCTCGCGCGCCGCTTCCGCCAGACTAGGAAAATTACGACTGAGGCCCGATTTCAACTCCAAGAGTTCTTCGCGCGCCGCTTCCGCCAGAGTAGGCAGACCGCTGCTGAGGCCGGACTTCAGCTCCCAGAGCTCCCCGCGCGCCGCTTCCGCCAGACTAGGCAGACAGCGGCTGAGGCCGGACTTCAGCTCCCAGAGCTCCTCGCGCGCCGCTTACGCCAGACTAGGAAAATTGCGACTGAGGCCCGACTTCAACTCCCAGAGTTCCTCGCGCGCCGCTTACGCCAACCTAGGAAGACCGTAGCTGAGGCCGGACTTCAACTCCCAGAGTTCCTCGCGCGCCGCTTCCGCCAGACTAGGCAGACCGCGGCTGAGGCCGGACTTCAGCTCCCAGAGCTCCTTGCGCGCGATTCCGCCAGACTAGGCAGACCGCTGCCGAGGCCGGACTTCAACTCCCAGAGCTCCCCGCGCGAAAGAAGGCCGCGGCCTAAGAGCGGCGAAAAGAGGCGTCGGGGGAGGCGGGACTGCATCTCCCGGCATCCTCCGCGGGGGAGGCGTCGGGGGGCCCCGGTGGGCGTCGGCTCTATGGAGACCCCCGCGGCGGCCACGTTCACCCTGGCCTACTTGGTGCTGGCCGTCTGCTTCGTCTTCCCGCCCAGCGAGTTCCACCTGGCCGGGCTGACGGTGCAGAACCTGCTGGGCGGCTGGCTGGGCAGCGAGGACGCGGCCTTCGTGCAGTACCACCTGCGCAGGGGCGCCGGCACGCTGCTGGCCCACGCCGCCCTGCCCCTGGGTGAGGGTCCCCCCCC
>NW_015411113.1:0-1954 GCF_001527695.2 Protobothrops mucrosquamatus
AAGAAGAAGAAGAAGAAGAAAAGAAGAAGAAGAAGAAGAAGAAGAAGAAGAAGAAGAAGAAGAAGAAGAAATTAATATACCTTCTTAAGATATTAAGTAATATTTTACGACCACTCTTGCTACAAGTTGTTAAGTGAATCCTTGCAGGTGTTCAGTTCGGAACATGTGAACCTGACTTCCCCATTGGTTTTGCAGGTCAGAAGGTCGTCAAAGGGGACACTGCAACCGTCATAACTATGAGTCAGCTGCCAAGCCTCTGGATTTTGATCACGTGACCGTGGGGACGCTTCAACGGTCATGTGGAAAACAGTGATAAGTTACTTTTTCCAGTGCCGTTATAACTTCTAACGGTCACTAAATGAACTGCTGTAAGCCGAGGACTATCTGTAATCATGGAACAGAACATGAGGACTAGACCCTTGATGTCACTCAAGCTATTATTGCTCGCCGTTAGACAAACTGTACAACCAAGCGCAATCTTGATTCGCACGGATTTGTTTTTCTCTCTTTTGGAAAAGAGACAACTATGCAAGAAAAAAAAAAGGAAAGCAGCTAAACTTATGAAATACGATTTCTGACTTTTTCTTCCACAGATAATTGCAATCTTACACAGTCTTCAGCCCTTCCCTGAATCCACCTCTTTTTAAATCTTCCAATTGATCAATCATCGTATCTCTTTTTTTCTTCTTCCAGCAAAAAATCCATATAAGGTTTCCAGACTTTCGGAAAAGTTTTTGTTTGTTTTGTTTTTCTCTGACTAAACAGATCAGCTCAGCTATCTCAGCAAATTCTAACATCCTACACAAAGTTCACCACGGGACTTCCGGCTTTGTTTTTAAACGCAGAAAAGTTTGTGAAATTAATTTGGCGTTGTTGTTTTTCTGCAGAGTGTTGCCTGGCTAAAGACTATCAGAAGGTCAACATCTGCAAATGTGCACAAATTAAAATGGAATTCCTCTCTCTCTCTCCCTCTTTTTGTCCCTATTTCCCTCTCTCTCTCTCTTCCCCTCTTTCTCTCTTTCCCTCTCTTCCCCCTTTCTCTTTCCCTCTCTTATTTCCCTCTCTTTCTTACCTTTCTCTCTTTCCCTCTTTCTTTCCCTCTTTCTCCCTCCCTATTACCCTCTCTCTCTTCCCACCTTTCTCTTTCCCTCTTTCTCCTCTCTTTTTCTCTTTCTCTCTCCTTCTCTTCTTTCTCTCTCTTTCTTCCCTTTCTCTTTCCCTCTCTCTCTCCCTCTCTTTCCTCCCTTTCTCTTTTCCTCTCCCTATTCCCCCTTTCTCTTTCTTTCCCCCCTCTCTTTCCCCTTTCTTTCTTTCTTTCTCTTTCTCTCTTTCTTTCCTTTTCTCTCTCTCTCCCTCCCTCTCTTTTTTCATATCACCTCCCAAAGCCACCAAAATCAGTCAATCAATCAATCAATCCCCTCCTTGAACCCCGAATGCGTTGTCCACACCAAAACACATTTCTAGTATTCAATATTTTCTGTGCAACCGATGCAGACGGATTAAGTCGGTGTTTCTCAACCCTGGAAACTTTAAGATGGGTGGACTTCAACTTCCAGAATTCCCCGGCCAGCCATTCGTCTAAGTAATGTCAGGATTGTAAACTAAACCAAGAAACTGGAGGATAAAAAGAACCTCGGAAATCCACTTGAATCTTAACCTTATCTGACCCAGGGAAAACATAAGCCATTTTCCTCTGATTTTCCAGAAATTATGAACAGGTTTCTCCATATCTTGAAATGAAGCGTAGATGCACGGTTTTTTCACGCTAAAAACTGCAGACCAGGAAAAAGGAGACATTAAGGAAACAACCCAATACGGTCTTATTTGGGAATAAGTCTCAACAAATCCAGGGAAACTAACTTCTGAGTAGGCCTCTCTGTTTCACTTTCCTAATCTCCTAGTTGGATTCTGATTAAAAGGGAAATAAAAACACTGACGCAAAGACAGGATCGGG
>NW_015411114.1:0-1954 GCF_001527695.2 Protobothrops mucrosquamatus
TCTGCAGAAGAAATATATCAGGAGAAATATATCAGTTCAAGCCAGCAATAATAGAATGTCAATTTCCCTATTTCCTTACTGGGAAGGGGGGGGGGGGAATAGATCCAGGAAACGCTTCAGCACTTGATTATTTCTATCCTTGGTGCATTTTTTTTTTTAACTATTCCATAATACTCTGATCATAAGCGGGAGTTGTGCAACTCTTTGAGGTTAATGTTTTCGGCACTTACGTCTAGGATTATGTTTTAAAAGCCTTCACAAAACCGGAGAGGTGGTTTTTTTTTTCGGGAACACTGTACACTTCTCGACCTCGGCGCTGAGTTGGAATACACAGGTCGCCCTCAACTTACAACAGTTCGTTTAGCGACCGTTCAAAGTGACAACGGTATGGGGGAAAAGGTGACTTTTTTCACACTTAGGACCATTGCAGCATTCTCCATGGCCGTGTGGTTAAAATTCAGACCCTTGGCAACAGGTTCATTTTGGTGACGGTTGCCGTGTCCCGGGGGGGTCATGCGATCCCCTTTTGCGACCTTTTGACAAGCAAAGTCGACGGGGGAAGCCGGATTCACTTAACAACCGTGTTGCTAACTTAACGACGGCAGCGATTGGCTTAACCGCTATGCCAAGAAAGCTCGTAAAACGGGGGCAAAACTCCCTTAGCGACTGCCTTGCTTAGCAACGTAAATTCTGGGCTCAACTCCTCGTCATAAGTCGAGGACTACCTGTATTTCATCTAGGCCTCCAGTAAGGCTAGGTTGATGGACTAACAAGGAACAATTTTCACGTTTAATATTGTTCAACGACGCCCCGTCCATACACCTCTGTGAATTCATTCTGCAGGAGAATCAGGATATCCATAACATCTGCCTAATTTTTGACTCTGGCCCAAATGATATAGCATGCTACTAAAGATAAAGCCCAGAAGAGCTACATGCGGTCCTCGGCTTACGACCACAATTGAGCCGAAACTGTATGTTTTGCCTAGACATTGGTTGAGTTTTATGCCCCGTTTTATGCCCTTTCTTGGCACAGTTTTTAAATGAATCACTGCAGTTGTTAGTAACCTGGTTGTTACGGGAATCTGGCTTCCCCATTAGGTCGCAAAAGGGGACACTGTAACCGTCGTAAGTATGAGTCAGTTGCCAAGCATCTGAATTATGATCACGTAACCGTCGGGAGGCTACAATGGTTGTAAGTCCGAAAAACGGTCGTTAAGTCACTTTTTCGTCGGCGTAGTAGCTTCATTAAACAAAACTGTAAATTAAGTCATTAAAACTGTAAATTAAGTCATTAAACAAAACTGTAAATTAAGTTTTGTCCCATTTTACGATTGATCTCGCCGCGTTTGTTAAGAGAATCGTAGAAGTTGTTAAATCAGGAACACGGTGGTTAAGTTAATCTGACTTCCCCATTTGACTACCTCTGCTATTTGTCAGTTTTTTTCATTTTAATAGAGTTTATCTAGAGTCTATTTACTGGCATCTAGCCTAACTCCATCCCTATAATGTTTGGAGCCATTCAATGATAAAATCCAAGCTAGATATGTAAGCTTGCGTAAATTGAAATACCTGGATGCATTTCGCTCGCTAGGGTTTTTTTTTTCCCCCTGCTCATTACATTTCAAGTTGGAAGTACACATTCTGCGGTCTAAAATAAGGTTTTACTGCAAAATCTAAAGACAACAAATCTTTATTTCATCAACAGCAGGCCAGAGGTGAATATACATCATATATGCACATCATATATACATACGTACATCAGAACGAGGAGGTCCTTTACCTGTTATCTTTTCCTGGGTACATTTGAGTATATTCCACTCTGTATTTTTTGGCAAAAAGCATGAAGGCATTCATTGGTCTTTTGCATTTGTTGGGGGAAGTGGCACTAACAGTACTTGCAGTCCCTGAGTTGTGGTTTTTGCCCGATTTACTGAACACGGAGGAGGTCTGTG
>NW_015411115.1:0-1954 GCF_001527695.2 Protobothrops mucrosquamatus
CCGCCCGCGCGGCCGCATTCTGGACCAGTTGGAGCCTCCGGGTGCTCCTCAAGGGGAGCCCCATGTAGAGAGCATTACAGTAGTCCAGGCGGGAGGTAACGAGGGCATGAGTGACCGTGCGCAGGGCGTCCCGGTCCAGAAAAGGCCGCAACTGGTGGATCAGGCGTACCTGATAAAACGCCCCCCTGGTCACGGCCGATGACCTCCAACTTCATTATTATTATTATTATTATTATTATTATTATTATTATTATTATTATTATTATTATTATTATTATTATTATTATTATTATTATTATTAGCGAAACAGCTTCAATTGCAGTTTGTAGCCTCCATCTGGGGTGACCCCCTGCCTCCTTCCTTAACATATTTATGCACAAGGTTTTTCTTCTTTTCTTAAGCATTGAAAATTTCTTTAAAACAAACACAAACTTTAGTTTATTTCTGTACATTTTTGAAAAGAGATTATTTTTCCCTTTTCATATAGGTGGGGAAAAAAACACCTGTAGGGGTATAAAAACAATTGTGTTGTCTCCAAGTAACTTGAATTTTGTATTGCACAGGCTTGGTATAGAAAACAGGCAACCTATTTGTTGTGTTATTCTTGTTGCTATGTCTGGGCCGAGAGCCTGAGTAAGTACAACTACCTTTTTCCATTGTATCAAGTCTGCTAGAAAATGCTCTTTTTTTCCCCCCAGAAATAATTGAGTCAAGTTTTGCAACCTGTACAAAATTAGATCCATCTGATCAGAAAACTTCTGGTAACTGAGAATCTTGGTCATAAGCTTAATCTCTGGAAACAGAGTATAGAGCTTCATCTGAGTTGGAAGGGACCTTGGAGGTCTTCTAGTCCAACCCCCTGCTCAAGCAGGAGATTCTGTGCCATTTCAGACAAATAGTTTCCAATCTCTTTTTAAAAAATCTCCAAGATTGGAGCACCCACAACTTCTGGAGGCAAGTCCTTCCACTAATTTATTGTTCTCACTGTCAGGAAATTTCTCCTTAATTCCAGGTTGCTTCTCCCCTTGATTAGTTTCCATCTGTTGCTTCTTGTCCTGCCTTCAGGTGCTTTGGAGGATAGGTTGACCCCCTCTTCTTTGTGGCAGCCCCTCAAATACTGGAACGCTGCTAGTCATTCATTAAAATAGACAATTCCAATTCCTGCAACCGTTATTTGTATGCTTTAGGCTCCAGTCCCCTAATCATCTTTGTTGCTCTTCTCTGCACTCTTTCCAGAGTCTCTACATCTTTTTTATATGGTGGTAATCAAAACAGGACTTTGCATAGGATAGCAAATTAATGCAAAAATATATTGTAAGGGGTTGTTTAGGCTCTTTTTAAAATTGGTACTCTTGGTACCACAACAGTTATAGAGTTACATTCAGGAAGAAGAAAGTTTTAGGTGTTAGTAAAGGATCACTAATAAAATATCCATATCCCACATATAATATGTTTGTACTTTGCAATTTTCTCTGTGAATTTCATCAACACGGCTTTATTGTTCCTGCACTTTGTATGTTACCAAGGTGATGAATGTTATATATTGAGGATCCACGTGCTTTTTGTTCAAATATGGTACTTTCTAAAAAGTTTTTTTTAAATCCCCTCTATAATTATTTTTATAAATAACTCAAGGTGGTGAACATACCTAATCTTCCTTCTCCTATTCTCCCCACAACAATAACGACAACCCTGTGAGGTGGGTTGGGCTGAGAAGGAGTGATTGGCCCAGAGACACCCAGCTGGCTTTCATGTCTAAGGCGGGACTAGAACTCACCGTCTCCTGGTGATTGGCCCAGAGACACCCAGCTGGCTTTCATGGCTAAGGCGGGACTAGAACTCACTGTCTCCTGGTGATTGACACAGAGACACCCAGTGGCTTTCATGGCTAAGGAGGGACTAGAACTCACCGTCTCCTGGTGATTGGCCCAGAGACACCCAGCTGGCTTTCATG
>NW_015411116.1:0-1954 GCF_001527695.2 Protobothrops mucrosquamatus
AAAACAGGATATTGATTTATGAATCGATATTATTGTTATTTGTATAATATTAGTAAAATATGATGAAGATGTTTATATCTAACTTTGTATACATCAATAGTACCAAGAACTGTAATTGTGTAATGAGGGGAAAATGGAAAAATATGGGGAAGAAAGAAGGATCAGGGAAAAAATACTGGATTGTGCAGTACTAAATAGACTTATATTGAAGAAGTTAATGTTAAATATGTGAACTCAGACAACACGTTGTTTACTAAGCTCTAAAGATTGTAATTCTTAAAATTTAATAAAACTTTTTAAAAAAAAGATGTTGAGCATTTTGTATACAAAGTTACAAAGAGAACCTTTTGTAATCAATGAATTTTATGAAAGGGGAATTTTGATTTAACTCTGGTAAATTAACATCTTCTTTTATTTTTTAATACAACTATCCACCAGCTAAACCTGGGGTACTTGTCAATCCCCTTACAGTTGCTTTATTACCCAATAAGTCTTTATTCTCACAGTCTTGTTAATTAAATTTCTTGAAAGGCAAAAAGAGGTTAGATTATAGAATCTGGCTAAGTGTAATGCATACTTGTATGCTATTTAACTTTTCATTCTACTTTTCATTGGGATGAAATGTATTTAAATCTTGCTTCCATATCATGTATGCATTGAACAATTTAGCATTGCAGTGTGCAAAAGACAATGGACTTCCCATATCAAACTTATAAAAGTACAGTGGTACCTCGGTATTCATCAGTAATTCATTCCAGACGATGTGATGAATAGTAAAACTGATGAGTACTAAGAAAACCAGATGATTTAGAGCTGCTATTTTAGCTGGAAGAAATAGTGAATCATGAGGCAGCCGACGTCAGGAAGTTCTTCCTTACGCATCGACTACCCGGAGAAAGATGAGTGCCGGGACAAGATTTCTGCTTCAAAACATGTAGAATACCGAATTTGACAAGTTTTGAAGCAGTTGAGTGCCCAGATATTGCTTCCAAATACAACTTTTTTTAAAAAAATATGATCAAATTATGTAAAGAACTAGACAATCCATGCCCTATTGGATCATCATTTCAGAGATATTTCCTTACCTAAATAGAGAAACAGAATGACCACAGATGGGCAAAATAAACCAGTAGGAGCAGGAGCAATGTCTGACTTCCTGCTGGCTTCCCCATTGAGTTTCCTTGTTGAGAAACTGGCAGGGAGCATCAAAAACCCTTATTTCCTCCCTCCCTCCCTCCCATCAGGCAGGTAAGATGGCTGCTCCTGGCAAGGGCAAAGGAGCCAGGATTATAATTCATTCCAGACTATGTTTGGATGCCTTCTGTCACTTGAATAATTTCTGAGCTGGAGTTAGTGTGTCATATTCTGGTCATGCATGTGACTATGAAAGAAAGCTTCTTTTTCTATCAGAAAGCTACCAAATTATGAAGAAGCCAAGGCGCTTAGATTTAAAGCAGGGACAGTCAACCTTGGCTCTTTTATGACTCATGGACATCAATTCCCAGAATTCCTGAGCCAGCTTAGCTGGCTCAGGAATTCTGGGAGTTGAAGTCCATGAGTCATAAAAGAGCCAAGGTTGACTACCCCTGATCTAAAGTCTAGCTTGTTTGGTTCAGAATCCTTGACATTTTCTCACTGTATCCTATCCCATCACCCGTAACTCAAGTTTAAATTGCTGAGAAGGTTACTATATATGATATTGTACTTCTATGTTGCATGAAAATTAAAATGCATTTTTTCCTGTTTTGGGGGGGGTTAAAATTGTTTCAATGTGTATATTTTTCCTTAATCAATGTGCATAATAGTGTACTTCTTTTATAGACGGTGCTTTGATTACAATCAAGTGCTTTTCTGTTTGATTCTAGGATCTTTTCAACATGTCAGTCTGTTTATTTTTCCATAGGTTATCAATGCTGCGGTAGCTTTTGCGGCCAAGCCCAAAAGCCAGGTAATA
>NW_015411117.1:0-1954 GCF_001527695.2 Protobothrops mucrosquamatus
ATTGGTGAATGGATCTGCTCTGGCTTTGAGCAGACTCGCCTGGGTTGCGAGGTTTCAGACCAATAGTGGAATGATAGCTATCCATCTTAAAAAGAGAATTGTCATGAAAGATTTCCTATCAGTTGCATTCTACACACACGCAGAAATGTGGACAGACGGTATAGAAAATGGAAAGAGCAACCACAAATTTTGTATTGTCGTTCCATCGGTCCATTCAGGAAGACATAATCCTGATCTGTGATTGTCCAGTACAATTCATTGCACAGACGTGGAAGGACAATACTGCCCATTAGAAGGGAAGGAAACCCAATCTGATAAAATGTTTGACCTCTCCAGTCTTACAATTCCACACGATATGGAAAGAGGACCTTGACAAAGACTAGGGAACTGACAAGTAAAACACCATGAAAGAGCAACTGCTAGCTCTGCTTTGTTCCAAGCAGAACGTGGGAGAAAGGAGTCTCCCAAATGCTCACCTGTGCCGGAGGTGCTGCACGCTGGTGAGAAAGGGATCTAGGCACAGGTGAGGTGCCCTCACTGACATTTGATTGTTTGCCCCTACTGACACATTCAGGCTAGCTGGAAGATACTCAGGTCCCACCACAACTCTACTCACCACAAACTGTATCCTTTTTCCAGTCCCCGAGGTCTGCCCCGTTCACTTCACATGCGGCGGCATACGCTTCCAGACTTTTGCACAACTGCTCTTTGTCTCCCCCGGTAGCACACTGGTCATACACGCAGCTTTCGAAGTACAGCTGAGGAGGGATGCTGCCTTGGCACTCGGTAAAAGGCCCGTTTGAGGACAGAATTACTTTGCACAACGCTTCAAAACTTGCCTCTTGCATAGGGTCACAGGGGGTTGGAACTACTGGTGAACAGCTAGAGACAGAAAAAAGCTGACAGTGAGACATCTTTTATTTGGATGCAGAAAGAGAAATGAACGTGATAGCATTTGCCTCAGTTAGCCCACTCATTCTGGCGCTAGGAGGGCGCAAGTGCTGAAGAATTTAATGAGGAACGACCTGTGTTCCCTCTAAACACCACATTTTGGGATTTCCTTCCTTCTGTCATGCACAGTTGGGTTTCCTGTCAGTGTACAGGATACTGCACTGGGTGTTCAGCTGGCTGACTGATTCTGACTTCACAATCCAAATCCGAGAACACAATACGGAATATGTGGTGGACCCCTGAAAACACCTTGTTCACAGTCACTTGCCTCCAAGCGTCATCTTCTACTCTCCAGCTGTTGCCAAATTTGTTGGCATCGGTCTCCAGCATCCCATCTGGCTGTTGGAAATCATCCAGCTGGCTGCCCGAGTAGGTGCCGCACAGCCCACAGAGGTGTCCCTTGTATCTCTCACTGACTTCGATAAAGAGCTGGTGATCCCCATCAAACTTCACCCGAAAGCCGAGGGGGCTGTCAACAACCACATAGGGAAACTGTTCCTCCACTTGAATGTCGGGCTGTAGCCTCAGAGGTAGATCAACTTTGGCTCCATTCACCTGCAGAAGGAAAAAAGGTCAGCCTAGGGATCATCCTGCAGTTGGATTTTGGGGCTTCCTTTGCTGCCACCTGCCCCATGTCTGGTTACATTAAATTAGCACCATCCTCATGACTTTAGCAACTTAGCACCATCCATATGACTTTGGACAACACTTTTGGGGGGACAGCTAAATTTGCAGGGAGAACCCCAGAGATTCGTCCGGTTGACCACTTGCCCTTGCACAATTCTTCAGGGTATAATACTCACATAGACCTCTTTGTTCTTCCTCAGAGCCAAATGGATGTTTTCCAGTGAGATGGCCACTGAGTTGAGAGCCGTCCAGTGTGGGCTGGAGCGATGTTCATTCCGAGTGGTCACGGAGAACTGCTCAGAGGAGTTGCTGCAGATTTGCACTGCAGTGTAATTGCACCCACCCTGGAAGTGGTAGAGACGCCCATCGAAGGTGA
>NW_015411118.1:0-1954 GCF_001527695.2 Protobothrops mucrosquamatus
ATCTATCAAAAGCAGCTGCTAGGAGATTACCTAATTTTAGCAGCTTATCAATTCCTTAGTGCTTATTGGTTGATGTAACTCTGATCCTCTGATGCTAGATGACTTTTGTGCTGAATATAGCTAGAATTTAATGTGAATCTTTTGGATGGCTGCCCAGCCAAGCTGTATAATCCAAACAAAAAGAGAAGTGGAGAAAAAATAAAAGAAAACTACAGATTCAATTAATCACATGTACAATAATATATCTCAACACATGGTCACACGTGTCCACACAGCTGGTCGCATGCACCATTCATGTTGCCAAGCACATATTTTATATATAGTATGTCAATGTTCTCTTCTTTCCTAAACAATGTCTTTGTTTTCACCTGACAAACAGCTGCATGTTGTAGGATTTAAATGTTGTCAAGTAGTAATGATAATTACAGAATGCCCATAATAAATGTTTTCCAACCGAATCATAGGCATTTCATTGGACTATTATTTCTGTCTATCTGCAAATTAGTTGACAATCATATCAACAAGAAAGAAAAGAAAGTGGGGGTTTCAGTGTTTCTTTTTGTGATGTCTTTTGTTTTCTTTTCCTGGTTCCCCTTTTTTTGTTTATTCCCTTTTTGGCTTCTCCATAAAACCATCTGGGGCATACTTGCGCCATTGAGCATGTGGCTGACTGTTTTACATTTTTCCCTTGCTCTATTTGGCATCCTTTGTTAGTCATGTTGAAGGAGACTGGTGCCCTATTTTTTTTAATGTTATAACGATTTTATATAAAAGAAGGATACAAGGCTGAAATCAGCTTGAGTCATAGTTTTTTCTTGGACCTAACTCTAGTTCAGTATTCACAATCCCTGGAAGATACTAGATATTATCATCTAACTCAGGGATCTTCAAACTTGGCCCTTTTGTGACTTGTGGACTTCAACTCCCAGAATTCCTCATCCAGGCACGCTGGCTGAGGAATTCTGGGAGTTGAAGTCCACAAGTCATAAAAGGGCCAAGTTTGAAGACCCCGGATCTAACTAACATGAGCGTGCCTGTGACTCACCTTGTGAACTCTTTTTCCTTTATAAACTATTTTGTATTCTAGGGTAATCCCAAGTGAAAATCCACCAATTCAAAAATAGCCCAGACCTCATGATATCATGAGGTTGGCTGATTTCTCTAACTGAGTTGAATTGTGATATCAATATGCAATCAATATGTAAATCAAAAGCAACAATCCCAATATATCTTTTTTTACATCAGTGAAGTTCTGTAATAGTTTATCCATTGAAGAGAATACTTGCCCTTTTTTTTCCTTCAAGCTCTTGAGTTCCAGCAGACCTACTAAGCAGGTCTTTTGAAGTGAATACCAGTGTAGCCATCAACTAGAAACTGGATGTTTGTGCCTTATCTTTGGTAAAAGACAAACTGGGACTGCTGACTTTTTGTTTTCGTTTTTAATTCACTTTTGTGTGAATTGAGGTGGACTGGAAGTTTGTTGCTACTCCAGTGGAAATGTCCATCCAATATGTTTTAGCAGCTGCAGACTAAAATATATCATATCTCCTTCCTTATTTCTGCCATCACTGCAATGGTTAGAGCAAGTTTCTTTTTTAAAACTTGGCAAGTTAAAAATGTGTGGGCTTCAACTCCCAGAATTCTCAATGCTGGCTGTGGGGTTCTGGGTGTTGAAGTCAACACATCTTAAATTTGCCAGTTTGAAAAACAGTTTGAGGGATTAAGAATAACAATGGAATGAAATAATGCTATAACTGGCGGGAGCAGAGGACCATATCGGGTTTTGGGAGCACGCACACGCTGCTTACAAGCTTGTGGATGCTCCGATCCTCAGGGCTCTACTCGACTTCCAGGGACCTCAGATCCTCAGGCCCGGGACCATCGGCTGATGTTGTGCAATGCCAGGTCCGTGGTAAATAAGGCCCCCCTCATTCAAGAACTTATTCAAGAGGGG
>NW_015411119.1:0-1954 GCF_001527695.2 Protobothrops mucrosquamatus
ATATAGGCCTTTCTTTTATTTTAAAATTATTTAAAAACCAAATTTAAAATACCCCTTAGGCCAGTCCTGCCAGCTGAAATAACCATGTCTTGAGGGCGCGGCGGAAGGAGGGGAGATCCGGAATCACCCGGATCTCTGGGGGTAGTTCGTTCCAGAGGGTGGGTGCTCCAACAGAGAAGGCTCTCCCCCTGGGGGTCGCGAGCCGACACTGTCTGGTTGACGGCACCCTGAGGAGACCCTCTCTGTGGGAGCGTATCGGCAGGTGAGAGGTAATCTGTGGCAGAAGGCGGTCTCGGAGATAACCAGGTCCGATGCCATGGCGCGCTTTAAAGATGATAAAGATGATAAAGATGATAATTATGGATCATCGCGCAGTCAGCCAGGTGTTCAGACTGGATTTGGCATTTTTTGTCTACCTATCGAGTCCTTCCCAAGGACCTGGGATAGGCAGATGTGGATGTTGGATGGTATTACAGATCTCGTCGCAGGATGGAAGCAGTTCCTAGTAAGGCCGCCTTTTGCAATTGACTAATGGCGAATTTGTCAATGCCGATGATGGTGTTCAAGTGGTGCTCCAGTTGTTTTGGGATTGCACCCAAGGCGCCTATTACTATTTGTACCACCCTTGCTTGCTTTTGCCACAGTCTTTCTATTTCTATTTGTAGGTCTTTGTATTTTGTTTTCTTCTCCAGTTCTTTCTCGTCTCTTCTGCTGTCTCCAGGCACTGCCATGTCCACTATCCAGACTTTTTGTCTTTCTTATTGATGATGATGATGATGATGATGATGATGATGATGATGATGATGAGGATGATGATGATGATGATGATGATTAGATCAATAAATCCCTTCATCTAAAACGCGAAGGCCTTGAAGTCCCCATCCGGCTTGGGGCAGAGCCCGGTTGTCTGTTTTTTTGGCGCTGTGTAAAACGGTGTTTGTTTTGGACAAGGGAGGAGAGGGTGACAGCTGGAGAAACACACAACAACACAACACCCTAAGATCTTTTCCCGTGCTCCCTTTTTCTCCCGTAGATGCAATTTGCCTCCCATATCGAGGAAGTACGTGGCAGATGTCGGTGTGAAGACTAACGTGGTGACGGTCAACCCGAGCATAATTACCGAAAGGTCAGTCATTTTCCCAGCCTCCTTTTCCGCCGGAGTCTGGGTGAGATTCACAGTCCTCTGAACGAGGAAGCCGACGCATCTGATGATGTGCTCCAGCAAAGCCGTTCCCGGCTCTGGACGGCGTAATTTCATAGCAACTGGAAACGAGAATCGTTTCAGTCTCCTTGTCCTCCGGGAAAATAAATGCGTGGCATTGAAAGGAGGCGTGTGGGCTTCAGCCCACGCGTGTCCTCTTCAGTGTTCTCTCTTTCTTTTGCTTTTCTTTCCTCCCTCCCTCGTTCCCTCTTTCCCTCCTTTAACTTCCTTTCCTCAGCTTCCCTTCCTTCCTTCCTTAGCCTTCCTTCCTTCCCTCCCTTCCTCTCTCCTCCCTCCCGCTTCCTTTTATCTTCCTTCCTATTTTTTCTTCCTTCCCTTCTTCTCTCCTTCCTTCCTCCTTTCCTCCCTCCCCTCCCTCTTTTTGTTACCTTCCCTTCTATTTTCCCTCCCTCCCTCCCTCTTTCTTTCATCTTCCTTCCTTCTTTCTCTCCCCCCTCCCTCTTTCTTTTACCTTCCTTCCTTCCCTCCCTCTTTTTGTTACCTTCCTTTCTATTTTTCCTCTCTCCCTCCCTTTCTTTCATCTTCCTTCCTTCTTTCTCTCCCCCCTCCCTCTTTCTTTTACCTTCCTTCCTTCCGTCCCTCTTTTTGTTACCTTCCTTTCTATTTTTCCTCTCACCCTCCCTCTTTCTTTCATCTTCCGTCCTTCTTTCTCTCCCCCCTCCCTCTTTCTTTTACCTTCCTTCCTTCCCTCCCTCTTTTTGTTACCTTCCTTTCTATTTTTCCTCTCTCCCT
>NW_015411120.1:0-1954 GCF_001527695.2 Protobothrops mucrosquamatus
ATCCCGTATCCACCTCCATCTTACATGGTTGCCTCCCGATCATGACCGTTGCGAAAAACTTTTCCGCGCCAGTCGAGTTGGTGTGGCTGACAACCATGTGATGCATTTTACGCTCGTCCTGGTCGTCGTCGTAGCCCCTTCTCTGGTCGCGCCTCCCTTCGGGTCGGGCTGACCCCTTCCATTTGTTCTCACGTGGTTTGTGGGGCGGTGAGCGGCGTGGCGGTGAGCGGCGTGGTGGGGATCGTCGTGGTGGAGACGTGTGCCTCCGTGGGGGCGAACGCTGTTTCCTGGAATTTGGGCACGAGGCTCGGCATGCTTTTGCGATGTGTCCTCGCCTTAGGCAGCGGCTGCACGTGGTGTCTAGGAACCGACAGTTTGCTCGTGTGTGGTTCCCCAAACACCCTGGACACTCGAGGTCGTCCCGCTCGTCTCGCCATGCTCGCTGCTTCCGGCTGGTAAAGGTGCGATGGACGGTCTCTTCCTCGACGGCCTCGTCCGATCCGGTGGCCTCCAGATCGGGGGTTGGCTCGCGATGGGTGCGATGGATGTCACCCCGTCTCATCTCGGTGGCCGTGGATTCGGACTCTTCTGCGGCGAGGGCCTCGTCTAGGGTTTCGCTGAGGGTGAGACTTTGACGCACGATGAGTCGCTTCTTCACGTGCTCGTCCCTCATCCCCATGATGAGTCGATCCCGCAGCATATTTTCCAGGGCGACGAACTCGCAACGGGCTGCGATCGATCGGAGCTCTCCGAGGTACTTTCTGATGGGTTCGCCCGCCCGTTGTCGTCGGTTGTAGAAGCGGTTCCTTGCGACTAGGAACCCTTCGTAGATCCCATACTGACCAGCCAGCAGACGTTGGATATCTGCCCAAGGGGTGTCCTCGATGCTGGCTGGAGCGACCAAGGAGCGGGCCACATGGTAGACCTCGTCCCCGCAGTTCGCAAGGAATAAGGCCTTCTTCTGATCCCCGGGAATGCCTTGTTGCCCATTCCCGGCCAGGTGTAGCTTGAATCTTCCCACGTATGCGGCCCAGTCGTTTGTTTCTGGGTTGAATGCCGGTAGGGAAGACGAGAATTTCGAGGTGGAAGCCATCTTGGAGCCGCGGATAGTTTCTT
Organism: Protobothrops mucrosquamatus; assembly: GCF_001527695.2. NCBI lineage: Eukaryota > Metazoa > Chordata > Lepidosauria > Squamata > Viperidae > Protobothrops > Protobothrops mucrosquamatus. Next base: position 1,117 of record NW_015411120.1, read on the forward strand.
GCTTCAGAAGGCTGCGTGGAGGAGCTCTTGCTTCGAAGTAGGCTGCTTGCCACGAGGTTGCCCTTGTCGTGCAGTCTTACTGGGATCCCACCTTCGTCGCCAGTGTTAGATCGCGCAGGCAGTAAGACACGAGTCGAGTGACAATCAGCTCTCGGTTTATTGGCAAGGCATAAAGTAAATCCGGACTGGCTCTCTGGGCCAGGGGAGCCCTCTTTTATGGGATTCCCCTGGCTTGTAATCACACAATTCCATTGGCTGGCAAGACCCCGTTGCTAGTTAGCCAACCAGCAACGGGCATGAAACTGTATGCAGATGGAGAAGGGCAATCACCCTTAATGGGTGATCAGGATGCACATAGGGGATTAAGGGGGGGGAATACAAAAGAACACAACACCTCTGTCCTTTTCTTTTTCTAAACTTTGACAATCTAAACATCTGGAAGCTCCAGCTGTGGAAAGTTTCTCTAGCTACATTGCAGTTAGTTAGTTATGCATCTGGTTTACAAAAGGATATACTGTCCTCTCTCTGTGTGTATCTATATGTGTCAAATTCCCATCAGTTTGGTATGTCACAGTCCTTCCAAGGGCATCAATCATACTATTATGCTCATTTATGCCTTGATGTTTTCACATCATCTTTGCAACATGTCCTTGCAATATCATTTATTGCTTTATTTAAAATATTATTTGCTGTTCTTCAGTCAAAGCTCTCTCAGAACAGCTTATAAAATCATACTCCAAATTTCTAATAGAGACACAATAAAAGGAAGTCCAAGGAAAGAACAATAAATGCTTTCTGGAGTCTCATGAGAAGATGAGGCTTTATATGGGAGGAGATG
>NW_015411121.1:0-1954 GCF_001527695.2 Protobothrops mucrosquamatus
TTTAGTGACTGCTTGAAGTTACAAGGGCGCTGAAAAAAGTGACTTATGACCGTTGTTGCTAATTTAACAACTGCAGTGATTCATTTAACAACTCGGGCAAGGAAGGTCGTACAGCGGGGCATAAAAACTCGCTTAACGAGTGTCTCGCTTAGCAACAGAAATATTTAGCATCTTTTGCCAATCTACTGATTATAGCAGAAGTCCACAACCTTTTGGGCACCAGGGACCACTTCCATGGAGAAAGATTTTTCCGGAGGGTGTGTGGTTTTGTGTGCTGCCTGCATCCCGTGGATGGGGCTTTGCTTGTTTGTGAGGACAGGTTGCTGGCATGCTGCGGCCCGGTACCGGTCCACGGACTGAGGGTTGGGGACACCTGGTTTATAGTACAAGGCGATCAAACCGGTCAGTCCTAGAGGAGATCAACCCTGACTGCTCTTTAGAAGGCCAGATCCTGAAGTTGAAACTCAAGTACTTTGGCCACCTAATGAGAAGGAAGGACTCACTGGAGAAGATCCTGATGCTGGGAAAGATGGAGGGCAGTAGAAGAAGGGGACGACAGAGAATGGGGTGGCTGGATGGAGTCACTGAAGCAGTAGGCGTGAGCTTAAAAGGACTCCAGAAGATGGTAGAGGACAGGAAGGCCTGGAGGAACGTTGTCCATGGGGTCGCGATGGGTTGGACACGACTTCGCAACTAACAACAACAACAAATAGAAAGGAAATCCTGCACGCTCCAGATATGTATGTATAGAACCGCTGCCTACATTTTTATAAAGATGCCCCCCCATGTTCTGGCATTTTTCATTCAAAAGCCACCAGGCTGAGAAATCTGCACTAACATACTCCCTGTTGCCATCTTGGGCTGAAGCATCAGCAAGGGCAGGCCCACCCTGTCTGGGGGGAAGTGAAAAGCAGAGCGATCTGGAGTCTTCAATCGGTCAAACAGCCCGGACCAGAAGGAGTGATTTACTGACTAGTGGGGGGCTGGCAGGATCTCGACTCCCCTGGCTTTTTACAACTGGGGGGGGGAGAATGAATCCCTGACCTCCATTCCACCACCAGCCCCTGACAAATGATTAGCGAACATGCACCAGCCCTGCAACTTTAGAAACTTAGCAGATGGCATTCTTGCCGGGACGAGTCATTTGCCTTGGTTTTTCAATTAGCAATAATAGCCATGTGTTTATGTAAGTGCCTCCCCACTGATAACCAGGCTCTCGGACATCAAAGTCATCTTCCCCTTCCAGCCTTCTTCTTCTTCACCATTTTGCCCCCCTTCTCTCCTCCCCCCCTTTTTCTTTATCGCAGTTCTATCCTGTATTTTCTCTAGATAAAAAAGAGCCTGGCTGCATATGTCTTTCAAGGAACTCTTGGGGCTCATCCTTTGATTTGTTCCACTGGCAAATGTTCTTTCTTCTGGCTGCTGCTGCTCTCTGTCTCTAATTGCAAGCCAGACTTCGGGTTTCCTTAACGGGGAGAATTTGGGGAAAGAAGGTAGGCAGGTAGGAACCCCCAAGTCAACTTTGAAAAGTACAAAAAAAAACAAGAGAAAGCGGAACTCGGACGAAAGTGGGAAAGCAGACTGGGTGGTTAAAAGAAGAAAGAGATGGTCTTTGTGTTCTTTGACAGAAGACAAGAAGGAATACAGCACCGATAATAATAATAATAATAATAATAATAACAACAACAACAACAACAACAAAGCACCTGCAACATAACACCCCAGACTTAACAATTGTCGATAAGACAAAAAAGCCTGGATAGTGGACGTGGCAGTGCCTGGAGACAGCAGAATAGACGAGAAAGAACTGGAGAAGATAACAAAATACAAAGACCTACAAATAGAAATAGAAAGACTGTGGCAAAAGCAAGCAAGGGTAGTACCAATAGTAATAGGCGCCTTGGGTGCAATCCCAAAACAACTGGAGCACCACTTGAACACCATCGGCATTGAC
>NW_015411122.1:0-1954 GCF_001527695.2 Protobothrops mucrosquamatus
CCTCCACTCATTCCCCTCATCATTTCCCCTAATTAAAACAGCCTATCCCAAGGCTATTTGCTTCACACAACAAAATCTCCACATACTGTTATAAGCTGGATACTTTAGAGCAGTTCCGTGAGGCAATAGATTCAGGCTTCTTTCAATATGCTTGATCATAATCCCACCCCTCCTTATTATTATCACCCTCCCCCCAGAAAAAAGGAATAAAACAACCAAATTAGCCATATACATTTTCTCTCTTTCTCTTGTGTTTTGCTTTGACTGAAATGTTGCAAATGTTGTCTATTTCAGTAATTAGTATGAGTCTTGATCACTAAACGGTTAAGAGCCAGAAAATTACTTTCTAGAAAATTGTTTACTTTTTTCCTGATTTTCTGTTGAATTCAGGTCACCTATACTATTGAGCCAAAAAGGAAAATAAAGGAATAGAACAGTAGCTTTAAACATTGGAATTTTAAATATGAGAATGCCCTAATTTCCAATGGGGCTGCAGCACTATTTTCACTGATAATGGAGGGGAAATTTCTATAGGCATCCGGTTTGCTCTTTTAGTCTATGTATTGAAATAGAAAATTTCAAGAATTATAGACATCACATACATCAGAAAGTGCAGTGTTGATAAGCAGAAATAAGAAATGTGGATTGTAAACTGGATTGTAAACTGACAGTGAAGCTTGTTGGTAAAAGAAAGATTTAGAAAACATATTTGTCATCTGTCTCGACTTCTAGAGGACCGAGAATTCATTTTTCATTGTCATTACATTCTTGCCACTATCAATCCAAAGGAAAATTCCAAATATTTTAGAAGACAGGGGAAGAGAGTACCACAAGAGGGCAAAAGAGAGCGCTCTGCTGAAAAGCTGGAGTACACATGAAAAACTAGATTGTCCACAAATAATTCATTTTTGGGTGAATCTTTCTTTTTTATATATATGAGTTTTTTTATTCATACAATAGTAATTTTTCAACCAATGTGCTGTCTGAGTTTACATGCTAATACATATTTAATTCCTAATCCTTTCTTCTTTCCTCCAGCCAATGGTAAAATAAATTCCAGGTCTGATAATAGTCCGTTTCTTCTTTTTCTTTCAGTCTCATAGTCAATCTGTCCATCTCTGTGCATTCTAGTATTTTTTTAATTATTTCTTCATCTGATGGTATTCCTTCATTTTTTCAGTGTTGCACAAATATACTTCTTGCCGCTGTTGTGACATGCAAAGTCAAGTATAAGCTTTGTTTATTAGTCCTTTCTGGCATTATACCTAATAAAAAAGTTCAGATTTAAAATCAACATATTCTCCTAACATCTGTTCTAACCAAGTATGTATCTTTTTCCAATACTTCTTTACTTTATCACATGTCCACCAAACATGATAATACGTGCCTGACTTATGTTTACATTTCCAACATCTATCTGACATATTTTTAAACATTTTTGCTAAACTTGCTCATGGCAAGTGCCATCTATAAAACATTTTGTATAAGTTTTCTTTATAGGAAGTTGACATTGTCAGTTTTTAGTTTCTTTCCCATAAATTTTGCCATTTTTCTAATTCTATATTATAACCAAAATTTTTCGCCCATCTTATCATTGTTTCTTTGACTTGTTCACTTTCCATTTCTAAAGTTAATAAAAAATTATACATTTTCTTAATTAATTTTTCATCCAAAGTCAACAATGTCTTATCAAATACAGTTTGTTTCTTATAAAATCCATACATTTTAACATCTCTATCATATCTAGTTTGCATTTGTTAGGTTTATACCCTGATTTTCCATTTTTTGTTTAGATTTTAAGTGTCCTTCAGAGTTTAGAATATCTCTATATGTCCAGATTTTTTCAAAGTCCAGTAAATTTGGGTGTACAAATGCTTCCATTGTTGACAGCCACCCTGGAATTTTTAAATATATTTTACTTTTTATTTTTTCCCATGTTGTTAACAGTGCATTT
>NW_015411123.1:0-1953 GCF_001527695.2 Protobothrops mucrosquamatus
TGGCGTTTCGCGACCATGCCACCTGAGGGTCGTGAGCCCGAAGCCAGGCCATCCCCAGGACCAAGGGAAAATGCAAGTCCGCCGCCACGTAAAACTGAATCGCCTCCTCATGGGCCCCAATGGCGAGGCGCAACGGCTGGGTAGCGAATTTGATGGGCCCCGCCACAAGCTCCCGCCCATCAATAGTCTCGACTCTCAATGGAGGGTCCACTGGAACCAGGGGGACCTTAAAATGGGCCACAAAGGCCTGGTCCATAAAGTTCGACGTGGCCCCAGAGTCAACCAGCGCATGTGCCTGGAGCCCCTCCGACCGGTTGGCCAACAACACCCAGGTGTCCAGAATCAGGTGCCGAGGGGGCTCATAGTCCACAGCCGCCGACTCTGGTGGGGCATGTGCACGTGCCTGACCCAGGGTTTCCCCTAGGCCAGGCCTGGCCCGTTTCCCGGCTGATCACGCTGAGACTCCGGAACAGGCTTGAGCGCCCCACTCCGCTTCCTGGGACATGAGGCGGCAAAATGTCCAGCCTCACCGCAATAGAGGCACAATCCCCCTTGGCGGCGCCGCATCCGCTCCTGGGCTGTCAGACGAGGTCGCGTGGCTCCGAGCTCCATGGGCTCCTCACCCATTGTCACAAAGCGTGGGGCGGTCCGGGGTCCTGTCAGTGCGCAACGCAGGGGTGCCGCTGCTGGCAGTGGTTCCAGCAGGGATCGACGAGGCCGTCGCCGTTGAAGGCGGGCGTCGATACGCAGGCACTGGAGCACCAAAGCGTCAAGGGTCGGGGGCACCTCCAGTCGAACCAACTCATCCTGCAGGACATCGGAGAGGCCGTCCTGGAAGGCATCCATCAACACCGCCTCATTCCAGGCTGAGTCCTGGCTGAGAAGGCGGAACTTCGCAATATATTCCTGCAAGGCGCGCTTCCCTTGGCGGAGGTACTTAATGCGCCTTGCTGCCATCTGCACGCGAAGGGGGTCTTCATACATCATGCGCAGGTGTTGCAGAAAGCCCTGGTAATCGAGGAGCAATGGACTGTTTTGCAACAGCAAGGGTGTGGCCCATCGGGTGGCAGAGCCAGAAAGGTAGTTGATCACAAACGCCACCCGAGCCCGATCATCCGGAAACTCCTCCAGCCTCATTGCCATAAATAGTTGGCATTGTCCCAGGAAGACCGGGAACTGCTCCGTCTGCCCAGAAAAACTGTCTGGCACCTTCACAGGGCATCTTGAGCGAGGGGGAGGAGGAGGAGGGGGAGGGGGGGAGAAGCAGCAGGAGCATTAGCCACAGCAAGTTGAGCCGTTAAATGGCCTACTTGCTGTTGCAACAGCTGATTAGCATCCATCAGCTGTTGAATCTGCTGCTGCTGCTGTTGGTCCATCGTGGGTTAACGATGGTTCTGTCTGGGTGATGGACAAGATGTTCTGTCCCCCGTCCGACCCACACCCCCCAACCAGTCAGCCGAGGCCTGAAAAACTGCTCGGCACAGACAAAGACAAATGAATTTCTTGGCAGCAACTTCGTAGCTGCCTGCCAAGCCTTTACTGATAAGACACAGCAAACAGAGATAATCCAAGATAACTTGCCAGAGTGCTTGCAACAGAATATCCAGCAAAAATTGTTCGTCACGAAAATTCACACGCCACACTCCTTGCTTATATAGCCAGTGGGGTGTGGCCCAGTGACTCAGCTGAACTATCTGGCACGGCGTGTCCGCTGCTGCGCACGCTTGTCCTTCCGACGCTGGCGTGGATCCAGCCAAGACGTATCCTCTTTGGAGTCCGATACACCTGGCTCCTGGCTGATCCCCGAAGCACCTGGCTCCTGGCCAATCCCAGAAGCACTGGGCTCCTGGCCAATCCCAGAAACACCAGGCTCCTGGCCAATCCCAGAAACACCGGGCTCCTGGCCAAACTCCTCTCCGTCGGAAGGCACCAAAGGCCTCACCAGAGGGGAAG
>NW_015411124.1:0-1953 GCF_001527695.2 Protobothrops mucrosquamatus
AGAAAAGGTGGCGGAACTCAAACCTGGCCACGCCCTCATCAAACCCTAGGACCGCCCCTTTAGAGAACAGGAATGCAAGTAAAATTTGGGAGGGGCTATTTCCGGTGTGGGAGGGGCTATTTCCGGTGCGGCCGGCCCGGAAAAAGGTGCCGGAACGCGGTTCCGCCGCGTTCCGGCTGAAAAAAAGCCCTGCCTACAAAGGTCAGACTCATGCAGGCAATGGTTTTGTTTGTGACACTATATATATATATGAGTGCCCTGGTGTTCAGTCTAAGTAGAGAGGATGATCAGCCTTAGGCTGATTGCTGATCTGAGTCTCCACAGGGATTGAGGTCTGGTTAAAACTGGTGAGCCAGGTGACAGATAGATCCAAATGGATTCCTGAATGCACTTTTGGTGAAGGGCTCTGCTTCCTCTGTCTGCTTCTTCTCTTAATACATTAGCCCAGGGGTGTCAAACTCAATTTCATTGAGGGCCGCATCAGCATTGCGGTTGCCCTCGGGGGCTGGGTGGGTGTGGCCAGGGTGGGTGCGGCCTACTGGGTGGGCATGGACAGAGTGGGTGTGGCCTATTGGGTGGGCATGGCCAGCTCTACATCATTTGCGTCAAGGGTGCCTATGGGGGCCTGGGCAGGAGTGGGACAGATCTGAGGGTCTCTGGCAGAAGGGGATGGGTCCGGGGCAAGTGCCAAGGCATGGTCCACTGGAGGAGCCTCACCATTCCTCTCAGGCCATGCAGGGGAGCTGGATAGTGGTGCGGGCTGCCCAGAACCCTGGGCAGCAAAGGTCAAATGCCCAGCCTGGCCCTCGAGCACCTGCGGCACCAAGCCCAGCCCCACTTCCCCAAGGGGGCACCCAGCTGCACTTACCTCCTCCTCAAGGCTGCTGCTGCTGTGCTTGCTCTCCTTAGCCAGGTTGCTCATGATGGGTACGAGGGCAAAGTCAGAGGGAGGCCCATTCCCTCTCCGTGGGAGGAGACCCAGCTTTGTATCCAAAGCTTCCTTAGCAATAGGATGGGAGACCCCCAGGATAGGCCAGGAGGAGGGGGCAAGGGGATGGTGAAAGGGCAGCAGGGCAGGACTAAGGCAGGACTTCCCTCAGACCCTCCCTCTCCCTCTCCTTCTTTCCTTTCTTCCTTCCTAAGTACAGAGTGGTGGGAAAATATTTGAGATGAGGGAGGGAGAAAAACAGGCAAGAAATGCAGCTGGGGAGGTGTCACCCTTCGTGAGGAATGAAGAAATACATCATCGCCTGGAAGTGGCCAGCACATGGCCCTCACCTACTTCACATATCTGGCTTGGTGGGCTCTGGGGGAGGGGATGCCATGAGCAGCGTGAGAGTCAATGTTACCTGCGCAATGCCGCCCAACCCCCAGGCTGCCTGGTTTCAGCAGGCAGTGGGGCGCTCTCCTCACAGTGCTAAGAGGTTGAGCCGGGCGGTGTGAAGCTCGCCAGCTTTGCACTTTGCTTCCTGCTGAAACTGGGCAGGCTGGGGGCTAGGTAGTATTGCATTTCTCATCAGATTTGCGTGACCTGGCTCAGCTCTTGGCGATGTGAGGAGAGCGCCCCGCTGCCTGCCGAAACCCTTCCCCCCGAGCCCATCAAGCCAAATATGTGAAGTAGACGAGGGCCATTTGCTGGCCACTTCCAGGCGATGGTGCATTTCTTCATTCCTCACAAAGGATGACACCTCCCCAGCATGCACCCAGGGGGTGGGGCTGATGCGGCAGGGGCTGGTTCCTCGCTGTTTCCAGATGACTTTGTGGAGCTAAGACTGAATGCGTTTCAGCATAGATGGCCACCACAAAATTGTACATTGGCTCCCGGCCAGCCTGGGCCAGGGCCAAAGCAGCGGGGGCCGTTCCCTCACTGTTTCCAGGATGGCTTCGCAGGCCACATGAAACCACTTCGCGGACCGCATCCGGCCCCCAGGCCTTGTGTTTGACATGTCTGCC
>NW_015411125.1:0-1953 GCF_001527695.2 Protobothrops mucrosquamatus
CCCTCCCTCCCTCCCTTCTTTTCTTTTTTCTTTTCTTTTCTTTCTCTCTGTTTCTCTTTCTCTCTTTGTTTCTCTTTCTTTCTTTCTTTCTTTCTTTCTTTCTTTCTCTTTCTCTTTCTCTTTCTTTCTTTCTTTCTTTCTTTCCCTGCTGGCTCCTGTAAGGTTGAAGGCTGAAAGACAGCCAGATGACCCAAAATAGGCCCCAGCAGGACTTGGAGCAATGTGGATGGCCCACTCTCCCTGCTGCTGCTGCCCAATGGTGCCGCTGCAGCTTCCTGATAAAACCGGAGTGGGAAGGGGTTGATTTTGGAGGCCGGACGCTTTTAATCCGGCCCTCCCAAGGGAGAGACATTCATTTCCGAGTTGGCAACGTCGGTGTCTGCCCAAAGCCAAGTGGGGAAATTCATCCGTTCAGAGTGTAAATGAATGAACCTTCACGGCACGCCCAGAAGGCAAATAAATGGGCGGTTATCTCCGAATACAGGTAAAACAGTCTCCTTTCAATTTTGGCACCTGCAAAGCTCTTCTTCCTGTCCGCTGAGCACGGCCAGACATCCACATCCATAAAATAAAGACCTGGCTGCAGGCCTTGCTTTATTAATTGATTGCATTTTTAAACTCCTTGATGTCCTGCCTGATCCAGTCGGGTATCTAAAGCAGGAGAGGAAATAATTCAGAAGGAACGGGTGAACTTTCTTTGCTTCGTCTCCCCACCAGGCCTCAGCAGAGTACACCTGTCCAGATGTGGGTGCAGCTGGAGGGGCGGCCACGGCCGGTTCGAGGTTCTCAATTCCACCGTCGCTGCTTGGGGACTCAAAATTGTTAAGTCCTGGGAATAATGGCGCTTGAGACGACTCATCTTCCGGCTGGCGACCCCCAGGGGGAGGGCCTTCTCGGTGGGAGCCCCCACCCTCTGGAACGAACTACCCCCAGAGATCCGGGTGATCCCGGATCTCCCCTCCTTCCGCCGCGCCCTTAAGACATGGCTCTTCCAACAAGCGGGATTGGCCTAGGGTAATTTTTAGCGGGGTTTTAAGAATGATTTTAAATTGACACAGGCCACATCAAATATTTCATTTTAATTAGGTTTTAAAGTGGGTATTTTTTATCTTTGTATCTGTTTTACCAGGCTGTCAGCCGCCCTGAGTCCGTAAGGAGAAGGGCGGGATAAAAATCCAATAAATAAATAAATAAATAAATAATCTTCAACAAGTCTTTATTGTTTGCTCCACTCTACGAACAAAACCAGAGCAGAGGCACGCAGGCCTCTATTTATACCCTCTGATCCCCGGGCAAGTTCAACCAATCACGAGGCGGGCTTTTCCCGCCTTGTGCATGCGCACAAGGCCGGCGCCGCTCAGTCTGGTCCCGGGCAGCTTCTGCAAATGCCCGGGACTCTTGCAACGTCCCGAGCCTGCAAGATGCAGGCTCAGGACACAACAAAAATCATTTCACGAGAGGCAGACGAGGGGTCTTCCTTCTTTCCCTCCACGGCTCCAGGGAAAAAGGGCAAGTGGGGAAACAAACCGAGTAAGGTCAGAGAACACGGGGGCAGACCCAGAAGAAGACGGAGGGACGGGGATACATCAAAGACAGGCTACAGCTCCGTGAAATAAGAATGGCGGAGGTGCCCAGAAGATCAAGAGCCAGAACTTTGTATCTCTCCTGGCTCCCGAAATAGTAAAAAGAAGAAGGAAGAAGGAGGAGGAGGAGGTGAAGAAGAGGAAACAAACACACAACTGCATCAAATAACGGTGGCTGAGGTGTCCAGAAGATCAAGAGCCAAAACTTTGCATCTATCTCAACATCCGAAACAGTAAAAGAAGGAGAAGGAGGGGAGGAGGAGGAAAAGGAGGAGAAGGAAGGCAGAGAGGAAGAGGAGGAGGAGGAGAGGAAGAGGAGGAGGGGAGAAGGAGGGGAGGAGGAGGAGGGGGGAGAAAGAGGAGGAGGAGG
>NW_015411126.1:0-1953 GCF_001527695.2 Protobothrops mucrosquamatus
TTTTAGTTAGGGATGATTTTAATATAATTTTAATTACGACACAGCTACTAATATTTGGCTTTTAATTTGGTCTTAGAGGGGTTTTTTATTTTGGTATTTATTAATTTTTTTGGTATTTTATTGTTACTTGTTTTTAATATGCTGTGCACCGCCCTGAGTCCTTCGGGAGAAGGGCGGTATATAAATCTAAACAAATAAAATAAATAAAATAAAAATCTTATCTTATCTTATGCCTATGTTGCCAGGATTGTGTTAGCTGTTTTGGTTGCTGCTGCTGCACACGGCTGGCTCCTTGTTTAATCAGCCCCTCATCCTCACACATGGGGAGGACACGCATCAAAGGGAGGGTGGAGAGCCTCCAAAGGGACAGCAGAAAAAAAAACACCATCAGTGGGAAGCAAGGACACAATGTCTTTATTTAGAGGAAAGAGGAAAAAGACCACCGGCAGGTGAGAGAAGTTGGGTCTTTGGTCCAAGTTGATGCACAATTCGGAAAAGTTGAATGGTGAATCTTGATTGATGGGAACCTGTAGAAAGAGATTCGCTTGTGAATTTCTGCCCAGAGGTGTCTTCTACACGCTGCTTAACTTTTAAAAACCAGGAGGTCCCTGCAGACCTGCCCTGCTTAATTTTACACAATGGAGAATTCAAAAGGTTGTTCTTTGGAAAACTGTCACTGATAGGCTTAGAGCTGAGAGCTAGAAATCAGAGTTTACATTTGGCTCAACTGACCAAGCCATGGGTCTTTCTGTCAGAGCTGCCATCAATATGGGGTTAGTGATCTGGATAGGAGGGTGAAAGGCTAAATAATAATAATAATAATAATAATAATAATAATAATAATAATAATAATAATAATAATAATAATAATAATAATAATAATAATAATAATAATAATAATAATAATAATAATAATAATAATAATTGATGATGATGATGATGATGATGATGATGATGATGATGATGATGATGATAAAGTTGGAAGGGACCTTGGAGATCATCTAGTCCAACCCCCTGCTCAGGCAGGAAACCCTATACCATTTCAGATAAATGGCTGTCCAGTCTCTTCTTAAAGACTTCCAGTGTTGGAGCACTTACGGAGGCAGGTTTTTCCACTGATTAATTAATTAATTAATTCCATTAATTAATTTCTCCTCAGTTCTAGGTTGCTTCTCTCTTAACTACAAGTTGCCGCCACCAAAGAATGGGTATAAATCTTCCCTGACAGTCAGAAACAAGGGCATAGAATTGGCTCACCTGATCAAGCCATAAATATCCATGACACCTGAGTGTAGACCTCTGTCTAATCCAAAACCAGGTAGCTGTAGTGAACTGGACAAAATGGATGGAGTCTTTTGCTCCTGCATCTCTTTGTCCCAAATGTGCCCCACTCTGGAAGCATTTGGTCGCCATTCAAGAAAGAATAAAGAGGAGGAGGAGGAGGAAGAAGAAGAGGAGGAGGAAGAGGAGGAGGAGAAGTAGTCCTTGCTACTCTCTGAGCTTGATGGTTTCCTTCAGACATTTCATGACTGAACTAAGTAATATCTTCAGTGCTTGAAAGGGGTGGGGTTTCCTGAGAGGAGGAGGAGGAGGTGGAGGAGGAGGTGGAGGAGGAGAAGGACTGTAGGGTCTGTAGGGTCTATGGGGTCTCTGAGCTTGGTGGTTTTCTTGCAGATGTTTCATGATCCAACTAGGCAACACCATCAGTGCTAGAAGGAAGTCTGGTGTGCAGGGAGGAAGAGGAGGAGGAAGGAGTGGAAGGAAAGATCTGGAAGACTCAGGCAAGTTGACACCACCAGAGAATGGGATTACCTACTAGGAAGAACTTTGTCCTCTGTACCAATTGACTTTTCTTGGATCATGCTCACTCATGTCTGAATCACTTCCTGGTTGGGCTACTGCAATGCACTCTATGTGCCTTGAAAGCCAACCAGAAGCTATAGTTGATCCAGA
>NW_015411127.1:0-1953 GCF_001527695.2 Protobothrops mucrosquamatus
AAAGAAAGAAAGAAAGAAAGAAAGAAAGAGGGAGGGAGGGAGGGAGGGAGGGAGGATAGGAAGGAAGGAAGGAAGGAAGGAAAGAAGGAAGGAGAGAAAGAAAAAAGGAAGGAAGTAAAGAGGAAGGAAGGAAAGAAGGAAAGAAGGGAGGAGGGAGGGAAGGAAGTTGGAAAGTCATGGAAGGGAGGGAGGGGAAGGAAGGAAGGAGGGAGGGTGGTCAGAAGGCCATGGAAGGGAGGGAGACAGTAGTGGGATTCAGCCGGTTCAGAAGAACCAGTAACTAATTTTGTGTTGCCCGGACCCAGAATGGACTTCTGGAAGCGGCATCCACACAGAGAACCGGCTGTTCACCTATTTGAATCCCACCACTGGTCTGAATGCAGCATTCTTTCCAAGCTGCTTTGAGGTCTAAGGTGGAGCTCACTTCTAAAAGTTCAAGGAAGTAACTGAGCCTTATTAGAGGTAGCGCTTGATTTAACAATTATTTATTTAATGGTGGTTCAGAGCTACGACGGTGCTGAAAAAAGTGACTTATGACCTTCATACCATGATCACATAATTGCTCCATGGTCACATAATTGTAATTTGAGCACTTGGCAAGCAGCTTAAGTTTACAATTGCAGCATCCTGCAGTCACCTGAGCAAGCTTTCAACCCTGCTTCTGGCACCTGAAGTGTTAATACCACTTTACAAGGCCTCGGTAAGGCCACACTTGGAATACTGCATCCAGTTTTGGTCACCACGATGTAAAAAAGATGTTGAGACTCTAGAAAGAGTGCAGAGAAGAGCAACAAGGAGGATCAGGGGACTGGAGGCTAAAACATATAAGGAACAGTTGCTGGAATTGGGTGTGTCTAGTTTAATGAAGAGAAGGACGAGGGGGGACATGATAGCAGTCTTCCAATATCTCAGGGGCTGCCCCAAAGAGGGAGTCAAGCTATTCTCCAAAGCGCCTGAAGGCAGGACAAGAAGCAACGGATGGAAACTAATCAAGGAGAGAAGCAACCTAGAACTAAGGAGAAACTTCCTGACAGTTAGAACAATTAATCAGTGGAACAACCTGCCTCCAGAAGCGGTGAATGCTCCAACACTGGAAGTTTTTAAGAAGAGATTGGACAGCCATCTGTCTGAAATGGTATAGGGTTTCCTGCTTGAGCAGGGGGTTGGACTAGATGGCCTCCAAGATTCCTTCCAACTCTTGTTATTCTATTCTATTCTATTCTATTCTATTCTATTCTATTCTATTCTATTCTATTCTATTCTATTCTATTCAGTGTGACTTTCATGATGACTCTGGAGCTATCTTGAATTCCTGAACTTAATAGCTAAGAGCTGACAATACCCCCAGTCTTCAGACTTTCCTTCCATCTTTTTTATACTGTACATAAAACCTTGCCCAGATGTCTAGATTGATGCATCATAACAGCAGCCAATGTTCAGTTGTAGTTTCTTCTTCCCATCATCTAAATTGAAGTAGGAGGCAAAGAACGTGTGAATGGGTACTTAGCCGAGAAAGGGGTGGATGAGGGTGAACAAGTTGAAACTTCATTCAGATCCATCGTAACTTGGTTTCTTCGGAGAGTTTAACTTGCTGCTGAAGTGGTTGGACAATACCTGAAGAGTTGGGTCTTCCATCTGGGGAATCTGTTCAAACCTGCCTTATTTGGGATGACCAGGTATTGTCAGAAGCCAGGATTAAAGTTGTAGTCCCAGGCTAAGACTCTCTTTTGAGAAAGTAGGAATAATCTTGGCCAGGCACGTCCTGAATGTATTTTAGATAATTACTGCAAAAACCTTCTCTTTGTAGAGCTGTCTTTCAAGATACCTGCAAATTTCAGCTGGATCAACACTCTGGTGAGAACCTGACCTTGAGAACTAGTCAGTTTCTGAGCATTGTTCAAAGCACTGGAGTTGACCCGTGTCCCAAATGGTTTCCCTGCACCTGTAAGAACC
>NW_015411128.1:0-1953 GCF_001527695.2 Protobothrops mucrosquamatus
AAATAAATATACTGCACCTTCATTCTTAATTGTGCAGGGGGGGGGGGGAAGAGAGGCAACTTCCCTTAATCTTTTCATGATGAAACGGTTCCTTCACTGTTGAAGGACATCGGTGTCTATTTCAATAAGAGGCTCAAGGTTGCATAATTCTTATAATAAATCAGCCTTCCGTTTTCTATTTTTTTATTTTCCCCCAAAACTTGCCCTCTCACTAATTGTACATAAAAGGCTGGGCGTGATCCAGCTAAAGAAATGATTGTAAGTCTAGGACTTCTTGTAGTAAAAAAAAAAAAAAGCCGCCATTGACTTTAGTTCTATGCTTGGAGATTTCATGGAGATGACCATGAAGGTAGACATGGGGTGTTCTGGGGTGTTTGGGGGACTCTACAAAATAGCCTCCAGACCTGGGATTCCTTCCTTCCTTCCTTCTTTCCTTCCTTCTTTCCTTCCTTCTCATTCACCCAATATTTTTCCTTCCTTCCTTTCTTCCTCCCTTCCTTCTCATTCACTCAGAATTTTTCCTTCCTTCCTTCTCATTCATCCAATATTTTTCCTTCCTTCCTTCCTTCCTTCCTTCCTTCCTTCCTTCCTTCCTTCCTTCCTTCCTTCCTTCCCATTCACCCAATATTTTTTCTTCCTTCCTTTCCTTCTCATTCACCCAATATTTTCCCTTCCTTCTTTCCTTCCTTCCTTCCTTCTTTCCTTCCTTCCTTCTCATTCACCCAATATTTTTCCTTCCTTCCTTCCTTCTTTCCTTCCTTCCTTCTCATTCACCCAATATTTTTCCTTCCTTCCTTCCTTCCTTTCCTTCTCATTCACCCAATATTTTTCCTTCCTTCCTTCTTTCCTTCCATCCATCCACCCACCCATCAGAATAGACCTGTTTCACTTAACAACAGAAATGTTGGGCTCAACAGTGGCCATAAGTGGAGGACTACTTGTATAGGTATCACTTCCCAAACTTTGCACCACAGCTGAGAAAACACAGGAGTATCACTCTCCGACAACGCTGAGCAATGCCACTAGCTTCTAATTTTTTTTCTTTTCTCTTAGTGCCTCTAATGCTGCATCCATTTAACGTTAAGTACCATTCAGCTTAAGGACGGGTTCCGCCGGGATCTTGGCAAAGCTCCCTGGATACACTGACAATAAGAACCTTCTTGAAATATACATTTGAGCAAACTATACAAAAAGGCTCCCTGTTTTGTTTTGGTTTGGTTTGTTTTTTTTTTTTAAAAAAGATTATTATATCTGAAGTTCTCAAATATCTCAGCAGGCCTGAATTAGGGGTTTAGCGGTGAAGAGAAGCCGTCTTTGAAAGATCAGCCTTTCCCTAGCAGTTACTTATCTCAAAATTCACCTGAACGGGTGAGCGTGCAGAGTTGGGTTTAAGAGGCAAATAAGCACACACCACGCCAGTTCCGTGTGTGGAGATGACACAGCAGGATGCAAGGATGCAACAGTGTGCGGTCTGCGACCAGCGGATCAAATACGTGCTCTGGGATATGAGCCAAAATTTTCCGTTGCTAAGCCAGACACTTGTATTTCGCCCCATTTTACGACCTTTCTCGCCCTAGTTGTTAAGGGAATCACTGCAGTTGTTAAGTTAGCAACATGTTTCTTAAGGGGATTCGGCTTCCCCCATTGACTTGGCTTGTCAGAAGGACACAAAAAGGGATACAGCCTACAACCGTCATAAACGTGAGTCAGTTGCCAAGAGCTGAATTTTGGATCGCGTGACCCCGGGGATGCTGCCGGGGTGGTGTGGAAAAGGGTCATAAGTTACTTTCAGTTTATTTATCCTTATTTTTAATTATTAATATGATATTATTATTATTGTGTCTAATCTTAATATATTTTATGTTAAAAAGAGAGTTAAAGGATTTTACAGACTTGTTATTCTAATAATTGATTAATGTTAGTTAGAATATGATTATCCTATTGTTAACCCTG
>NW_015411129.1:0-1953 GCF_001527695.2 Protobothrops mucrosquamatus
AACGTTCCAAGAAGGAACCCTGGATGCCCCAACGTTCCAAGAAGGAACCCCGGAGACGCAAACGTTCCAAGAAGGAACCCCGACGATGCGAACGTTCCAAGAAGGAACCCTGGCGACGCAAACGTTCCAAGAAGGAACCCTGGATGCCCCAACGTTCCAAGAAGGAACCCCGACGATGCGAACGTTCCAAGAAGGAACCCCGGCGACGCGAACGTTCCCCCGCGCTCCCCTCACCTCCTGCAGATGCTCGGCGAGCTCCGAGGCGGGCGACCATTGAGCGCGGCTGCCGCAAGTTCCTGCTCTCCGCAGGGCTTATAGGCGCCCGCTCTGGGCCACTGTCGCAAACTACCCCACACTTCCTCCGCCTACACAAATCCTGCCTTCTTCCCCTGCGAGCTCATTGGCCCGCTTTCGCCAATCCCGGAGCAGGGAACTCTGCACCTTGCTGCAAACCTGGGATGGTTCGCCTCGCGCCGGGGTGGCTGGGAGGGAGGCGCGGCTTTTGTTTGCCTCGGCTTTGGGCGGCGGACTTCGGAGCCACGGCGGGGCTTAACGCTCAGCAAGCCTTCTCCTTTGTCTCCCGAGCCGAGACCAGAAAGGCGGGGGGGGGTTCATTTTGGGGAGCTCGCTTGCTTCTGCTGCCTTACCCACCAGCTGCCTGCCCGTGCCAGGGTGAAACCTCCAGGTACGGGAGCAGTATATCTTCGCATGGAGTAGAGAGTGGGTCTCTGACAGAAGGCCAGTACAGCGAAGAGCAACAAAGATGATTAGGGGACTGGAGGCTAAAACATATAAGGAAAGGCTGCTGGAATTGGGTATGTCTAGTTTAACGAAGAGAAGGACGAGGGGGGACATGATAGCAGTGTTCCAATATCTCAGGGGCTGCCCCAAAGAAGAGGGAGTCAAGCTATTTTCCAAAGCACCTGAAGGCAGGACAAGAAGCAACGGATGGAAACTAAGCAAGGAGAGAAGCAACCTAGAACTAAGGAGAAACTTCCTGACAGTTAGAACAATTAACCAGTGGAACAACCAGCCTCTAGAAGTGGTGAATGCTCCAACATTGGAAGTTTTTAAGAAGAGACTGGACAGCCATTTGTCTGAAATGGTATAGGGTTTCCTGCCTAAGCAGGGGGTTGGACTAGATGACCTCCAAGACCCCTTCCAACTTTATTATTATTATTATTTACAGGGGGCTGTTACGTATAAGCTGGGTGGACAAGATCAGAAACGAGGACGTGATAAGCCGCCTGGGAAAGCCAAGGGAAATCATCAAAACAATTAAAAAACGAAAATTAGAATATTTCGGACATGTGATGCGACACCCAGAAAAATACGGCATACTCCATTTAATCCTCCAGGGAAAGATGGAAGGCAATCGAGGTCCAGGCGGAAGAAGAACATCGTGGCTTCAAAATCTAAGGGACTGGTTTGGACAAAACTCAGCAGCACATTTTCGTGCGGCTGCTGATAAAAACAGGATCGCCAACGTCCGAAAACGGATATGGCACAAGAAGAAGAAATCTTCCCATGCCGGAGAGAAGGAGAAATGCGTTCAGTTGTGCCTTAGTGCGCACATGTATTATTAAATCCCTGCGGGATCCCGCGAAGAGAGCGGGTGAATTTGGAGTCTGCTCTGCCTTTTCTCGGGGCTGCTTCGGTCGGATGCATCGGGGAGGCCGTTGAAGGCGTCATCGCAGTCCGAGAAGCCGCAGCTTTTGACACCGCAGGGTCCTCGCCGAAGCCTGGGAAGGGCTGAAGCCTGGCTCAGGTAAGGGGCGCTTTCTCCTTGAGCACCCTCGGCGCTCCTGCGGCACCAACTGCCTTGCGCTTAACTTCCTAGGGCAGGGGTAGGCAACCTTGGCTCTTTTATGACTCGTGGACTTCAACTCCCAGAATTCCTGAGCCAGCATGGCTCAGCTTGGAAACCTCTCCCTTTCCCCTCAGCGTGGCTGG
>NW_015411130.1:0-1953 GCF_001527695.2 Protobothrops mucrosquamatus
CTCCAGCTCTGCACTGCTTCCAGAAGTGCCAATCAGCTGGAGCCAATCAGCTGGAGCCCTGCTGGCTCCTGGGGTTTCTGCCAAGCCCAGACTATCCTGCAGCTGCAGCTGCCTCTCCCTCAGGCTTGATTCGCTTTGGCTTATTCGACTCCCCTGCTACACTTCTCAAGGATTGTCACATACCACCTGCCATGTGGCAAAGGACCATAGGTGGCACATGCATTATCACTGGTTGAAAAGCCCTGGGTTAGATCTTCTGTTTTTTAAGTCTAACTCTAGCTTTCTTCCTTTGCCAAATAGCTTTCCAGGCCAAGGCAATTAAATCACCAAAGAATTTTCCCTCTATTTTTATGAATGTTGCTTGAAATGGAAAAGACAATTTAAGTAGGATATTTTTGAGACGGAATTCCACCCATTTATATTCCTTAAACAGCTCCCACTTTCTTCTCCCTCAACTTCTCTTTTCATTTTTTGTCTCCCATTTTCTAGCATTTCCATTAACAGCTCCATTTTTAAAGATCTTCTTCCTTGTCCTCAGGTATATTTTGAAGACCTAAGGGGTAGAGTGCCTTTTCCATTTCCATTATTGTAGCTAGGTTTTCCAGGGTTTTATTTGTCTGTGCCAATTTGTATTCCCCTTCTTTTATATTTTCCATCTTTAAATCCATTTCCTCTGTTTCATCTTCTATTTTCTGAGTTATTTGTTCATACTTTGTGGTTGTTTTCTGGGAACTTTCTAATTGTAGGTTTAAATTAGGTTTAAATTGTAGGTTTAAATTGTTGATTTATGTTAATTAAATTGTTTTTAATCTCATCATAGTTTCTTCTTGTGTCTTCTTTATGTGAAAGAATTGTCCCTCCCAGACAGACGTAGCCAAAAGTCAAGTTTTTCCTTCTCTCCAAATAGTTCTTAAGATTAAGAATCAAAGCTCAATAGATGTTTATACTCCAAGAAGGTCAGGGTAGTAAGTATGCCAAAATATTTTTCTCTGTTTCCAGCTGTTCTCTGCTAAGCTAAGAGTCACCGACAACAAAGAAGCTAAGTAGTTATCTACTTATAAACTTCTTGCCAGGTCAGCATCAGTCATTGCAGCTATGGTGCTATACTCTAGTCCACCACTAGATGTCACTCCATACCCATTTTCCAACTCTTAAAACAGAAGGTTGATTTCTTATATTTACCCCAATATTCTTTTGAAGAGAAAATTTTACCAGTTTTTTCAGTTCTCAAATTTGTCAAAACTATAGTTTTATATTGCTTCTACTTCAGTATTATGCATTTCTGTCCCCCATAAAAAAATTTAAACACCGCTTCCATTCCCTGGAAGAGTGGGGCTGCAGTCCCTTTACTTCTCACGTTTGGAGGTTTTAAGTTCTTGGGAGTCTTTTCCAGGAAATCCAGTTGTAAAATAATAAACAAAGGATCAATATTTTCACCCAGATCAAAGTATGCTGTTTACAATCTGCTAATTCAGGGCTTTTCAACCTTTTCACAGACTGTACCACCTTTAGGACATGTCAATATTCGAGTATCACAAGTGGCTTAGCAAAGTGTAAAAAGCTTAACAAAAAAAAAAAAAAGGAAAAAAGTGATAAAGTACACCCACCCAGATGCTCCACATTTGATAAGCTTTTCAGATAGATTTACTGTACCTGGTCACTCATTCTGAAAATAGCTGCATTTTGGGTTTTGACAATACAGATATCCTCAATTACCATCCACATTTGGAACTGGTTACTTGGTCATTAAGTAAGGCAGTAGCTAAGAAATGGCACTGCTGTGCTTATGAACTCTGTTCAGCTTTACAGACCTGCAAAGATTCTAAATGCAAGGATAGGTTGCCCAGTTATTTTTTCCATCAGTTGTTAACTCTGAACAGTTGCTAAATGAGGCAGTCACTAAATGATGACTACTTTTATCAGTAATTTATACTTAATCCCTTTTCTAGTAAT
>NW_015411131.1:0-1953 GCF_001527695.2 Protobothrops mucrosquamatus
GAGTCACTCAGCAGGCCCAGGACATAACACGCCTCCCCCCTTGGATAAAACAATAAGTAAATACTTATTATTCTAGAATACAACAACTATTCCAGTCCTTCATCTCCTTTGTTTACACAAAGATACTTAGTATTTTATATTACTACACATCTAACACTTGTTCCCTTTGGCACATTCTTATTTCTAAGCACATTTAACATTGTTCACCTACTAACAGTGCTCTTATGTAGTCCTGTAAGTGTTTGGGTGGACCTCTTGCCCGCTCTGATCTTCTTGGAACAGGTGTGATTGCCTGGTCTGCAAGCTCGCCTGCCAGGCTCGGCAGACCAGGGCTTTGATGCCCCCTGTATTCAGGTCACTCTCCATGCTGCTGACTGGCTGGATCCTCTAAACCCAGACCATAGTTCCTTGGTGGGGTGGAATTCCCCAAGTCCACAATGGACCCCTCTTGGGAGCACTGTCCCGTAAGCCCAAGACCAGCAGATGGAGTGGCCAGAACAACCGGTTGAGAGCAATGTCCCTTGTACCCGGTGCTTGTGCCAAGTCAGGAGCCGCCTCGTTGGCAAAAACCCCTTCTGGAACATATGAAGTTCCACTTTTGCGGAGAGACTGTGGTCCACGATCGTAATCATGTCAGAGTCAGGAGCGGATGTGTGGCTAGGAAGCCTCCAGCGCAGTTGGTCGATGTGTCGACGGAGCACACGACCATCATCCAAGGCCACTTTGTATGACAACGGCCCAGAGACCTTGCATACCACTGCTGTCACCCAGAGATGTTCAGGTCCATAGTTCCTCGCCCAGACCGGATCGCCCACCTGTAGTCTCCTAGGTGCCTGCGGCTGTGACACCTGTGACGCCACCCGGTCTGGGTGCAACCTGTCCAGTTTAGTAATGAGCCTGCAACCCCAGCGGAGTTCAGCTGGGCTCTTCCCAGTGGCTGTGCAAGGTGTGGTTCAGTGGGAGAGGAGAAAGTCAGCCAACCTGTGATGCCAGTTTCCATGAGTGATTCTCTTTAAAGCATCTTTGGTTGTGCACACCATCCGCTCAGGCAGGCCGTTGGAAGCTGGATGAAATGGTGCAGACATGGCATGACAGATCATGTTGGCCTGTAGAAAAGCCTGAAACTCAAAAGAAGTGAATTGGAGTCCGTTGTCGGAGACAAGAACATCTGGAAGTCCATGAGAGGCGAAGATCCCTCTCAACACCTGGATAGTCCTAGCAGTAGTAGTGGAGGAGACTGGAATGACCTCTAGCCACTTGGAATGGCTGTCCACGAGGAGAAGGAAGAATTCCCCCTGAAAGGGCCCAGCATAGTCGATATGAACCCTTGACCAAGGGGCATGTGTCTCCACCCACCTATGTACAGGGGCCTGAGGCATTTCAGGTCTGGACTGTTGGCAAACAGTGCACCTGTGGACCTGGGCCTCAATCTCTTTATTGAGCCCCGGCCACCAAAGATGGTTACGCGCAAGCGCCTTCATCTGGTCTATTTCCGGATGTCCCTCATGCAGAGAGAGCAAGACTCTAGTCCTCAATGAGGCTGGGATGACTACCCTGCTACCCCATAGGACACACCCCTTGAAGGTGGATAGTTCGGACTTCCTCTTCCAAAAACTCTGGAACTCTGTGCCAGGACATGTGTCAGGCCATCCTGACATCACCCAGATCAGCACGCGTGTGAACGTGTGATCAGTGGCTGTTTCAGTAGCCACGTCCCTAGCATTGAGGGGAGACTCAGGTAATTCCTGAATGGAAAGTATGTGGTGAGCTAGACCAGGATCTGACTCTACTAGCTATAGAGGTAATCTGCATGGCCCATTTCTTTGTCTGGTTTGTGAACCAGTGTGTAGTCATATGCAGACAGGAAAATAGACCATCTCAACATTCTAGGAGATATGATGTGTGGGGTTTGCTTGTTTGTTTTAAACAAACCCAGCAGTGGCTTATGGTCTG
>NW_015411132.1:0-1953 GCF_001527695.2 Protobothrops mucrosquamatus
GTGGCATTAGGAAGGTTGAGAACCACTGGTCTAGGGTGAGTAGACAAAAGACAGGCCAATGAGAATTAAATGACAGAAATGATAACATTCTGAACACTTCCTCCCCCCCCCCCCCGAATTCTTAGTTGAGTTAGTATAGTTGAGAGAAGCAGGTTGGCTTCTGGGCTGATGCAGAAATGACAGAATATCAAGTAACAATTCCCTCTTTTTGCAATCGAGACATGATAGGGGCTATTCTTTGCTACCAGGTCCACTCATGAGTACCTCCTAGCAACGGAGCCATATTTAGCCCTTTCTAAAGAATTTGGGAAAGTCTGTTGGTCCTTCAGAACCCCTGCATGGATAACTGCAATGCCACTTCCTAGCCACTGGGGACACTAGTGCTGATATATAACTGAAAAGTCTACAGGTAGTCCTTGGCTTACAACAGTTCTTTAAGTAACTGTTCAAAGGTACCATGGCACTAAAAAAAAATAACTTATGACCATTTTTCACACTTACAACCACTCCAGCATCCCCACGGTTACATGATCAAAATTCAGACACTTTGCAACTGACTCAGATTTATGACAGTCGCAGTGTCCCAGGGTCATGTGATCACCTTTTGCAACCTTCTGACAAGCAAAGTAAACAGGGAAACCAGATTCACTTAACAACTATGCTACTAATTTAACAACTGCAGTGATTCACTTAACAACTTTGGCAAGAAAGGTCGTAAAATGGGTCAAAACTCACTTAACAAATGTCTTAATGGGGCAGATATTTCTAAAAGGGCAGCTGACTTTAGAATGAAATAGAATAACTTTATTGTCACTTTAAATGTACATTAATCAACATACATTAAAATGAAATTTCATTGCATTCAGCTCTCAGAGGGTAACCACCTCCAATATACGCTACATAAACATGACAAAAAATCAGGGCTTTTTTTCAGCCGGAACGCGGCGGAACCGCGTTCCGGCACCTTTTTCCGGGCCGGCCGCACCGGAAATAGCCCCTCCCACACCGGAAATAGCCCCTCCCAAATTTTACTTGCATTCCTGTTCTCTAAAGGGGCGGTCCTAGGGTTTGATGGCGTGGCCAGGTTTGAGTTCCGCCACCTTTTCTCCGAGAAAAAAAGCCCTGCAAAAAATTATGCATATGCCCACACACACACACACATAAATGACAAAGAGAAACAACACAGTCTAGTTCGGATGTATACATATATATGGCGGGAAAAAAGAATCCTGGGAATTTACAAGATGGGTGGCATAGGGAACAAAGCTGTTACAGAATCTGGTAGTTCTGCTATAAATACTTCGAAACCTCCTCCCAGAGAAGAGCAACAGAAACAGACCGTGAAGTGGTTGTGTGGGTTCTCTAACAATGCTTTGAGCTCTAAGCACATATAAGCACTTATAAGCAGTATCCTGAATCATGGGAAACGAGCTTCCTACAATCTTCTCAGCTGTCCTTACCACACTCTGTATGGACCTTCTATATGAGGCATTGCTACCACCAGACCAGACAATGATGCACTTTGTTAAAACGCTCTCAATTGTGCCTCTGAAAAAGTGGCTAGGACAGAAGGAGAAAGATGTGCTCTCCTCATCCGATGCAGGAAATGCAGATGCTGGTTTGCACACTTCATTAAAGATAACGTACAAAGAGATCAATTCAGATTGTTAATTATCTGCACCCCCAGATATTTAATACTGTTGCCCACCTCCACAGCTGCAGCCTTGATACAAAGTGGAGTATGACTATGCCGACTCTTTCTAAAATCAACAATGATCTCCTTTGTTTTATTAACATTTCCTTTTTAAAATCACTTACCCTTTTTTCTTTGGCCAGTTAAAGATGCATCCCACCTTTCTCCTGCTCTTGGTGTTTTTTCTGCATGCCAGCAGTCTTCCGGGTGAAAAGGCACCCCCAAAGAGGAGGAGGGCTCCATCATGTGTACGATGTTGC
>NW_015411133.1:0-1953 GCF_001527695.2 Protobothrops mucrosquamatus
TAATAATAATAATAATAATAATAATAATAATAATAATAATAATAATAATAATAATAATAATAATAATAATAATAATAATAATATACCAAACCGGCTTGTACCAGGATCTTCAAGGCCATTTGCCATGAGAATGGAATGTTACCAGTTTGACACCTCAGAGTTTCTTAAAACATCTTACCGGCATCACATTGGCTGGCCAGGGGGGCTGGTCATGGGGGGGAGGGAGTGGGAGTTGGAAAGAATATCTTTGTATTTTGTGTGGGAACACCAGATTCTGCCTGACTTTACTGCAACCAGTTTCTTTCAGTAAAAGTTCATTTGCTTCAACTGAATGGAATCACAAGTCTTTCTTTCCTGAGAGCGCAGACTGGGGCAGGTCTGACATTACGTGGAATCTGCAGTTGTGGTCAACCTGGAGAGAGCATTGTCTCTGCCATAGGGACTGTGCATATGATGTCAGCTCCAGGCAGCAACTAGGAGGAAGCCGAATACACTGAAGAATTCCATGACCTGGCATGCAGACTCACCAACTGGCCACAAGACATATTGATCAGCTGCTTCAAGGCAGGTTGAATGATGGCATCTATAACACCTGCATTTCCTGGGGCATCCCTTCTACTCTCCATGACTGGTACATCCTGGCTGAAGAAGTGGAAATTGACTAGGCTCGCAACAAGTACCGACCAAGGTGTGTGTCACTCTCCGTACGACGGCGTCCCGAGGAGACAAATACAACAGGAATGCAGGTACGTAGTGAAAGCAAGGTGATTTAATCCCCGGCCAAAACAAAGTCAGCACTGGGAGTGGTTTGCTCCCAGTGCTGTATATGGAGGTGCCACACCACTTCACCCCGCCCCCAGCAGCAAGCCAACATCCGCCTGAAGCACATAAATGTCCCCGTAGTCCGGCCCCACCCCTCCCTGGAAACAGTCACGCAGGGCTTGTTGTCCTGTTGGCCGCTTGGCTGCTACAACATGCCATCACCGTCCTGGTCAGTCCTTCCGATGTTGCAGCCCCGTCCACGCAGTAGAAGCCTTTCCTCGGCCCCTGCGTCCTCCCGGCCTTGTCAGTTGTGCGGGCCGGCCGAATGGCCAAAGGCCGACGGCTCAACTGTTCCTCGCTCGCGGCAGCCTTTGCTGGCCCCTCCCCCGATGTCCGCAGTCTTCCCTGGCCCTCCGTGGCTTCCATCCACTGACTTCCGGATTCCCGGCTGGTTTGCGGCAAACGGCAGGTCTCTGCATGCTCCCCGCCTCGCCCTCGCACTGGGCGATGCCGACTGAGGCCTCTGCGACCCGAGCGAGGTAGGCGGCAGCGCGGAGAAACAAGGGGAGGGGGGTGGGTCATACCTGCTGGCTGGAGCGATGCCAGAGGAGAGCTGGGCAGCGTTCTGCTGTTGGGCGGCTGTGGTGGTGTTCGGCTGCTGCGGGCTTTGCGACTCCCCCCCCTGTTGTGGCTCCGTCCGGTGGGTCCCTCTCATCAGAGGAGGAAGGCTCTGAACATGAAGGAGAGGAGATGGCTAGGCCTCCCTCTCCAGGCCCTTCCCCTCTGGTGTAGCCTTCGGTGCCTTCCGACAGCGAGGAGTTTGGCCAGGAGCCCGGTGTTTCTGGGATTGGCCAGGAGCCCGGTGTTTCTGGGATTGGCCAGGAGCCCGGTGCTTCTGGGATTGGCCAGGAGCCAGGTGCTTCTGGGATCAGCCAGGAGCCAGGTGTATCGGACTCCGACGAGGATACGTCTTGGCTGGATCCACGCCAGCATCGGAAGGATAAGCGTGCGCAGCAGCGGACACGTCGTGCCAGATAGTTCAGCTGAGTCACTGGGCCACACCCCACTGGCTATATAAGCAAGGGGTGTGGCATGTGAAGTTTCGTGTCGGACAATTTTTGATGGATATTCGGTTGCAAGCTCTCTGGCAAGTTATTGTGGAGTTATCTTTGTTTGCTGTGTCTTATCAGT
>NW_015411134.1:0-1953 GCF_001527695.2 Protobothrops mucrosquamatus
AGGTCATCGAGTCCAACCCCCTGCCCAGGCAGGAACCCTACACCATTTTAGACAAACGGCTGTCCAGTCTCTTCTTAAAAACTTCCAGTGTTGGAGCATTCACCACTTCTGGAGGCAGGTTGTTCCATTGGTTAATTGTTCTAACTGTCAGGAAGTTTCTCCTTAGTTCTAGGTTGCTTCTCTCCTTGATCAGTTTCCATCCGTTGCTTCTTGTCCTGCCTTCAGGCGCCTTGGAGAAACTCCCTCTTCTTTGTGGCAGCCCCTGAGATATTGGAACACTGCTATCATGTCCCCCCTCGTCCTTCTCTTCATTAAACTAGACGTACCCAATTCCAGCAACCGTTCCTTATATATTTTAGCCTCCAGTCCCCTAATCATCTTTGTTGCTCTTCTCTGTACTCTTTCCACTTACAGTACATATAAAGTGCCACGTAAATTTCTAAAAAGCCCAAAAGAACCAATTCTGAAAATTGTTCAGACTGTGCAGGCCTCAAATGTAGCTTATTTAGCTTGTGCCTAAGTCCAGCTTTGACTGAAGTTATGAGCGTCAACAAACAATTGCAGGTGCCAAGCAATACATGAACCATAGCAAGTAACTCACCAAAAATAACCAAAGTGTGTGTGTAAAATTACTGTGTGAGGTAAGCAATATGTGGACCAGCAATGAAAAAAATCAAATTAAAAAAAAGTCAGACTTACCCGGAACGATTGCTGGAATTGGGTACGTCTAGTTTAACAAAGAGAAGGACGAGGGGGGACATGATAGCCGTGTTCCAATATCTCAGGGGCTGCCACAAAGAAGAGGGAGTCAAGCTATTCTCCAAGGCACCTGAAGGCAGGACAAGAAGCAACGGATGGAAACTAACCAAAGAGAGAAGCAACCTAGAACTAAGGAGAAACTTCCTGACATTTAGAACAATTAACCAGTGGAACAACCTGCCTCCAGAAGTTGTCGGTGCTCCAACATTGGAAGTTTTTAAGAAGAGTTTGGACAACCATTTGTCTGAAATGGTATATGTTTTTCAGCCTGAATAGGGGGTTGGACTAGAAGACCTTCAAGGTCTCTTCCAATTCTGTTATTTTGTTATAAATACACATCACGGAGCCTCATCCAGACCTCCTTAAGTCATTAGTGGGATTGTTGCAGACTTTAAACCTTGCACATCTCCATTAGCGCAATTTTGTTTCTCAAGAAACATTTCATACTTGGTGAAAAGGGGTTCTTACATCAAGCTTTATCCCAACTTAGTTTATTATCAAAATTTCTATAGCAGTTTCCCCAACCAGTCTCTGGGGCATAACACTGTTTTGGCTGCAAGGAGGCAAAAGGAGAAAGAATGGAATAGTTTCCAGATTTTTGTGAATTTTCTCTTCAGATGGGAATAGACATGATCGGAAGGGTTGAGGACTGCAGCTCAACTTCTCACTCTTTCAGCGGTGGAAGGAAACCATCTGCTGAATTGATGAAATCCATGGATTTGATCAATCATGAAGACAATTATGAAGACAAAGACTTTTTCTGGTTTGAGAAATAGGATTTTAAGATGGAGCAAAAGGTCCCAGGGACACAAAATATTTCCACTTCCTCCTTTCCAACCTTGAAAGTAGTCCAAAATCTATTTTCTAGACGAATGTTAAGATATTATTAGGGGGCTGGGAGAATATTAGTGTCCAAAAGGCCTACTAGTCCTATGCTCTGACTTAAAATGTTGGCAAAATCTCAAACGGACAATCCCGGATGTCTAAAACTGTGTCATATTGGAGTCACTGGGGAAGGTTGCAATGTCTGAGGGAGAGAATTACTATTACTACTCCTACCCTTAATTTTTTTTTAATACAAAATTTTATTGAATATACAATTTAAAACAAAAAGGACACATTGGACATAATACAGTTAAAAACAAAAAAGACACGTCGGACATGGTACAACTTCCCTGGTTTGAACAATACTGT
>NW_015411135.1:0-1953 GCF_001527695.2 Protobothrops mucrosquamatus
GCACAGAGGAAACATTTGAGTTACAGGGAACTCTTCATGAGCACAATGGAAAGACAGAAAACCCCTCAACAGAGTGATGGTAATTATGCATGATACAGGAATAATAAGAGCTTTTCCATTCGGCTGGATGAAGCATTCTGAATTAGTCCAAAACTTGCTTTTTCTCCAGCAGAAGCAAATAAATCCTTGATTTATTTAATAGGCTCAAAAACATGCCACTTTTAATAAAGCCATTCCATAGTTTCAGAGATGTTTTCACTCCTGTTCCATTTCTTCTGCTGGAAAGTCTTTTACTTTAGATCTATAGTTTGCCCAGGAATATTTCATATGAGGTTACACTCTAGGTAAGACATGGACTGTTGAAGATCTCGCTTTCTAACTTCAATGGAACAATACCAGCCATACAAGCAATCTATTATGGGCTGCTTGGACCATTCCTTATTAAACTGGATCATCATTGTTGCTAATAGAGCCCCAATTTTGCTAAGCTCAGGCAGTCACTGCTGTGATGGCTTGGTTCGGTTCCAGTCCATGGCAGCTGCAGCTCACTGCCATCCAAACTTTAAAGGACCCAAGTCCACAGCAGGTGCAGTCTATGAATAGCAATATTTGGGACTAGTGTAAAATCATTTGAACTATAAAAAGGAAAGAATATTATGAAACAGAACAGCATAATGTTGGAAAAAAAGATCGTGCACTAATATTCTCTCATCTCACATCATTTACTAACTTGCTTTCCTGAAAAAAGAAAGAAAGAAAAAGAAAAGAAAAGAAAAAAGAAAGCCAGAATAAGGCTGAAGAAAATTGGGGTTTTGACTTATTAGAGGGGATTTCATATTATTAATTAGAGGGTTAAAGGGAGAAGTTGAGATAAGGGGAATTCTGGTCATTAGATTTAAAATACTTGGAAATTAGTTGAAAATAAGGATCTTATCTGTTTAATATTTAAACATTATATCTAAAAGGAAAAATAAAATTAATTATTATGAATATGTTTGATTTATTGATTAACCCAGGTAATATACATAATGGTTTTGATTTGTTAAAGGAGATATTGTATTATTAAGTAGATGATTTAATATGGTGGGAAATAGATAACTCTAGACTTAGGAAATAGAACAAAATTACATTCAAATAGATAAAATGTGTATTTTGGATATTATATTTTGTTATGAACTGAGACAAGAGAAATCTTGGTTACCTAAAGCCTGAAAATTATAAATATCAAAGGATAAATTGGAATATTGATGAGAAACTAAAAATTGGGTAAAAATTAATAACAGAATATGGATTGTTTATGAAGATTGAATGTAAGTAAGATACATATAAGCTAAAAATTTATTGATAAATGTAATAATAATGTTTTTACTGAGTTGATATAGTAAGAACTGTACTAGCTTGAATATGAGACAGTAAATGTTAAGAGAAAAAGAGAAGAAATATCTGATGTTGTAACTTGAGATTTGTACTAAAGATTTTGTTATCGAACTATTGATTTAACCCAGTCACCACGTTGCTTTTTAAATACTTAAATGTAAAATTGGAAAATTAATAAAATATTATTTAAAAAAATAACATTACTATTCCTGAAAATCATACTCTGGCAGACTGTAATCTGAAAGAACTAATATTTTTCTTTATCTTTTCTTATTTTTCTCTTTTTAGAGGGATTAAATTCTGGCTTTCCCAATTTCTAGTTCACTATCTGGAAGTTCTTATGAAAGCATAATAAAAGCTGGACAGGAACAAAGTCATATTTATTTATTTATTTATTTATTTATTTATTACTTTAATTTATACCCCGCCCTTCTCCCGAAGGACTCAGGGCGGCTTACAGGCAATAAAAACGGAACTATACAATAAATATCTAAAAACAATTAAAATATATATTAAATAGGCCTGTTATTTTTAGAAAAGTTATAAAATCCCTATTAAAATCCCTATACAATCCCC
>NW_015411136.1:0-1953 GCF_001527695.2 Protobothrops mucrosquamatus
GGGCTATTCTTGTTTTTGTTGCTGGTCTTCAGAATTGTTACCACTTTTCTAGCATTTTAGTCTTGTACACTCTACATTTTTGCTGATGCTTTCTATCATTGGCGTCCTTCTGAACCTGTGTGATGCAGTAGACAGAATGTGGAAGTGAGTGGAGCCAGAATTAAATACCTGTCAAACATAGTGCTCAGTAACATCTCATGGGTTCCTGAGGGAAATAACAGCCGTCATGTAAATTTGTAGTGGAAATTATTTTGTATTCTTGTTTAAAAACCTGTGAGATACGACACTAAGGCAGCCCTGGGCAGATCTGAACAAATACCATACTTGTTGTCTATGGAGGTTCTCAGTCATCCAGGTCATGGTTGTCCCAGAAGTGCTTTTTCAAGAGGCAGCTGGACTTTCTTGTTAGACATTTTGCTTTTCATCCAAGAAGCTTCTTCAGCTCTGACTGTATGGTGGGGAATAGAAGAATCCTTTCATTCCCCAACATTCAGTCAAAGCTGAAGAAGCTTCTTGGATGAAAAGCGAAGTGTCTTCAAAGAAAAACAAGAAAATCCAGTTTCTGCTTGAAAAAGCACATTTGGGACTGGTTCTTTGCTGCATTTTTTTTTGCTACAGTTTGACTCATCCGGCAAACAAACCAGGATAGCTTTCTCCACTGCTTGCTTGTAGGTTACTGTATATAGACAGTCATTATTGCTATTCAGAAATTGAACTGAAGTGTAACATTTTTATTGCGCATACACACAAACACACACACTATATATATATATATGTGTGTGTGTGTGTGTGTGTGTGTGTATTTGTCTATATCAGTGGTGGCGAACCTATAGCATGTGTGCCAGAGGCGGCACTCAGAGCCCTCTCTGTTGGCACACGTGCCACCGCCGCCAGCAGCAGGTCCATCAGGCCGCCACCACCACCTGGAGCAGGAGCCCAGCCCAGCACAAAGGAGGCAAAGCGGCTGACTAGCAAGCTCAAATTGAGGTGGTAGAGCAGAGGTCACCAACCATTGTCGATTGGTGGACTGGAAGAAAAGGGAGGGGAAATCATTTTACATGCTTGCATGCACACACGGGGCCACGAGCATCGACGCACTGCAAATGGGGCACGGCTAGTGCCTGCATGATACTCACTAGCCCTGCCCCATTCTTTTGTGGTGCAGCACCTTGTATCTGCACCCTATGGTGTGGCAGCGGCCATTTTTGCGCCTTGCATCATGGTAGCCCATTTTTGTGCCCCCGGGTTTTGCGTGCCAAAGGCAGCACTCAGAGGAGCCTCCCTGCCCCCCCCAAGGGCACCACAATGCTGATGTGGCCCTGGAACTTTTCAATAAATAAGTGGGTTTTGGGTTGCGGTTTGGGCACTCGATCTCTAAAAGGTTTGCCATCACTGGTCTATATCTATATCTATATCTATATCTATATCTATATCTATATCTATATCTATATCTATATCTATATCTATATCTATATCTATATCTATATCTATCTATATATATTATTTAGTGACCATTCAAAGTTACAATGCCACTGAAAAAAGTGACTTATGACCATTTTTCACACTTACGACCATTGCAGCATCCCCATGATCAAAATTCAGATGCTTGGCAACTGACTCATCTTTATGATGGTTGCAGTGTCCCAGGTCAAATGACCCCCTTTTGCAACCTTCTGACAAGCAAAGTCAATGGGGAAGCCAGATTCACTTAACAACTGTGCTACTAACTTTTTTTTTTTATTTATTTTTTTTTATTTATTTTTGATTTATATCCCGCCCTTCTCCCAGCAGGGACTCAGGGCGGCTCACAACATATTTAAAACAGAAACATATTTACAGTCCCCACCCAATAAAACCAATTAAGACCAAATATTTTAAAGTTGTGCTGTTTAAAATTTTCTAAAAAATGAACCCGATTTAAAATCCTCCCTAGGCCAGGCCTGCTTGTTGGAA
>NW_015411137.1:0-1952 GCF_001527695.2 Protobothrops mucrosquamatus
GTAATATTTGGTTTTAATTCGGCTTTTATCGGGGTTTATTTTTTGTATTTTTGTATTTTTGTATTTTGTATTTTTTGTATTTTGTGTATATTATTTGTTTTTAATATGCTGTGAACCGCCCTGAGTCCTATGGGAGAAGGGCGGTATACAAATTAAAATAATAATAATAATAATAATAATAATAATAATAATAATAATAGTCTCCACATTCTCCTCTGACAGCTTATCACTCTTTATTAATAATAATAATAATAATAATAATAATAATAATAATAATAATAATAATAATAATAATAATAATAATAATAATAATAATAATAATAATAATAATAATAATAATTATTATTATTATTATTATTATTATTATTATTATTATTATTATTATTATTATTATTTGTTTTTCCCGTTCTGCGGTCGCTTCCAGCGTCAAAATGATTGGCGGCGAGGGGCGGTTGCAGAATGTGGTTTGATCACTTGACTTGATGTCCTCCATTTCGCTTTGGTAACCCAGATGGACTCTTCCCTGTCCATTTTCTGCTAGCTCTTTTTTTTTTCTTGTAAAATGAGGGCAGGTGGACCAAGATGGTCACAGAATGGATCCCAGTTGATAAAAAGCATCCACAAAAGAGACATAAAACCAGATGGAGCGAGGACATCAGCAAGTATGGTGGGCCCCATTGGCAAAAGAAAGCTCAGGATTGTATTGGTTGGAAACAGGCGGGAGAGGCCTTCGTCCTGCAGTGGATAGACAAGGGCTAGAATGAGGATGCTGATGAATCCTATTGAATTATTAGAAATGGCTTTCAACTAAGGCAACAAGACAGGCTTTAAAATATGGGTATTTCTCTCCAGTGCTGGAGAGAAATACCCAGAATACATTAGTGGAAGGGCTGTGCTATGAATTCCTATTCTGCATCACCTTTTACCTAGGAAATCTTAGAAACGGGAAATAGGCGACTCGGAAAAACTTATTTTTGAAAGGATTGGCGTTTTATTGAGTGAACTTTTTCAAGCTTTAACACTAATAATATCACCCTGCTTTGACCTGCTTATATTCTTAGAGGCTACCTTAATAATCCATGAGTCTTTGGTTAAGGTTTGAATGATTAAGTTCTCATCAGTCTTAGACTAAATGTCTCTGTGGATTTAATAATAATAATAATAATAATAATAATAATAATAATAATAATAATAATAATAATAATGATGATGATGATGATGATGATGATGATGATGATGATGATGATGATGATAAATTAATAATAATATGTTTTTTTATTTATGATAGTTATCGGAACAGGCGACTCTCATACCGAAGCATCTTCTCTACAACGCGCTTCCTTTCTCGTCAAGAGGAAACCGCTGCCTCTTTTCATCCTCGGAGCAAAGCGCACGTGTGAACGGGCTGAAAGGCATGCAGGCAAAGAGCTCAAATTCGAAAAGGGGGTGGTGGTTTAGAGCGGGGATCATTCCACCTAAATCTCCTGGAGTGTGTGTGTGTGGGGGGGGGAATACAGAGCTTAGAGTATTTTATCTTCTTTTTATAAGAGGGGAGACAGGCTACCTGAAAACTGAGAAGGGGGGCGACAGATCAGAGGCTTTAGAAAAAAAGGGGGGAGGGATTCAGTTATACCTACGTTCCTCTTTCAAGGGAGAAGATCTCTAAGGATAGCTGGTCCTCAGCTTGGAAAGTTTGCCGGCAGCCAGGAAATTGACCAGCCGTCTTATCAATTACAAAGGCACTTTGGATTCTCAACGAAAGGCGCTGAGTGAGCGATCCAACTGCGCTCTTTGCGGGAGTGGGGTGGGGGTGGGGGTGGGGTGGGGGATCTGGCAGGCCATGATTGGGAACAGAGGAGGCCTTGGACTTAGGAAACGTTTACCAAGTGGTGTTTTTTTTTAACACTTCCCGTGTTTTTCACGCGATCTGGGCTCAGCCTAGTCTCCCAGAA
>NW_015411138.1:0-1952 GCF_001527695.2 Protobothrops mucrosquamatus
TTTCATGCCCATTGCTGGTTGGCTAACTAGCAACGGGGTCTTACCAGCCAATGGAATTGTGTGATTACAAGCCAGGGGAATCCCATAAAAGAGGGCTCCCCTGGCCCAGATGCCAGTCCGGATTTACTTTATGCCTTGCCAATAAACCGAGAGCTGACTGTCACTCGACTCGTGTCTTACTGCCTGCGCGATCTAACAAAAGCAAAGAGAGCAACAGCTGGACAAGAAAAAGAAAGGCAGACCCTTTGGACAAACAAAGCCAAAAAAGCAGAATGTTTGCCAACATCGCTTGAATATCTCTCTCTCTCTCTCTCTCTCTCTCTCTCTCTCTCTCTCTCTCTCTCTCTCTCTCTCTCTCTCTCTCTCTCTCTCTCTCTCTGTGTGTGTGTGTGTGAGAGAGAGAGAGAGAGAGAGACAGAGAGAGACAGAGACAGAGAGACAGAGAGACAGAGACAGAGACAGAGATATAGACAGACAGAGAGACAGAGACAGACAGAGACAGACAGAGGGAGACAGACAGAGGGGGGCATATAAGAACTGATTATTACCCTGTTTTCCCGAAAATATGACCCAACCGGAAAATAAGCCCTAGCATGATTTTTCAGGATGCTCGTAATATAAGCCCTACCCCCAAAATAAGCCCCAGTTAACATCATCAGCCAGACAGATGCATTTAGAACCGTATGTCCCAGAAAATAAGACCTAAATGGAAAATAAGCCCTAATGCAACTTTTGGAGCAAAAATGAATATAAGACCCAGTCTTATTTGGGGGGAAACACAATATATGGCCACATACAGTGGTGGGATTCAGATAGGTGAACAACTGGTTCTCTGTGTGGATGCAGCTTCCGGAAGTCCATTCTGGGCCTCGGCAACAAAATAATTAGCTACCGGTTCTGCCGAAGTGGTGCGAACTGGCTGAATCCCACCACTGGCCACATACCCCTAAAATCAAGGAAAGCAGAAGCCTAGAGGTAGGTTTTGGAAATTATCTCTTAGCTTGGAAAAAGCCCTCTCAGTGCTTCAGTGAGAAATCTGGGTTTAATCCTATGTTGCTTTTTTGTCTAAGTCTCATTTTTGAATCACCTAATCACTCTGGGAAGAAGCCACAGAGTGAAGAATGGAATCTGAGCTTCTTTTGAGCTTCCGTTGTATGTCCATGCATCCATCTATGTGTCTCTGGCCACTGATATCCAGAGCGTAGTTCCACCTCATTGACTTGATTGAGCTTTCTCACCACAACCTCCCCTCCCCGTTTGTAGTCTCACACTAGTCATGGTGATACTCTTCCATCATGTAGACAAACATATTTGTCTGTATAATGGCTCCTGGCACAAGAAGCCTTCTTGTCACTATTGTTCTGGATGGAGGTGGAGGTGAGGAGGAGGAATGAATGGCTTGTGAGCAGATGCTTCTCTTCTCATGCCAGACATGTAGGTTCCTCCTCAGACTTTGCAATTTGAAAAAAAAGAGAGATCTGGCTCATGTCAAAATTTAAATTTAAACAGGAAAAAAGAAAGGGGAAGAGGAAGAGAAAGGGGAAGGAGAACGGAAATGGATAAATACTACAATGAAGAACCATAAACAAAATACAAACTACACTGCAGAGGAATCAAGATTTACCACAGAACATTTGCCAAGAGCAGACATGTCAAACTCGTGACGTCACGTGACGTTGTGCAATGTATCGGGAGAGTTTTGCCATTGCCGGCAATGGGGTGGGCATCCGACCCGCGGGCCAGCAGTTTGATACCCCTGGCCAAGAGGATAAATAATCCTGAAAATTCTACTTTATGATTCCAGAACAGAAAAGGGCCTCTCATACTTTCGTAACAACTGTATCTCAGTAGAACTGGGAGTAACAACAGAAATGCCAGACTGAGAAGCAAATTCATGCAGACAGGGCAATCTTAGTCATGCTCTCTCCTCTGTCTTTCCACTCCCAAACACC
>NW_015411139.1:0-1952 GCF_001527695.2 Protobothrops mucrosquamatus
GGGCCTGGCCTAGGGAGGATTTTAAACCGGGTTTTTTAAGAATAATTTTAACTGCACAACTTTAAATATTGGTTTAATTTGGTTTTATCTGGTGGGGGTTGTAAACATGTCTATGTTTTTAAATATGTTGTGAGCCGCCCTGAGTCCCGTTGGGAGAAGGGCGGGATATAAATCAAAACAAATAAATAAATAAATAAATTTATTTTGTGAGTTTGCCATTTCGGGAGTGCATATTTTCCTCAACGGGCAGCAAATTTTGGGACTGGAATTTCACTCCCTAAAAAAGCCTGTGATGGCGAACCTATGGCATGCATGCCACAGGTGGCACGCAGAGCCCTCTCTGTGGGCAAGCATGCCGTCTCCCCAATCCTACGCCTTCAGCTGGGTTTTATAAAACCTTTTCACTTTAGGCCTCTGCCGCCATGTGCAAAAAAAAAAGTTCAATCAATCAATTTCAACTTCTCGCGGGGAAAAAAAATCTCGCAAAGTTGCAATTGATTGATTGAACATTTTAGTCCCACCCAGTCTGCTGTTACCACCGCAGCCACGCCCACCCAATGGGCCACGCCCAATCGGCACCCGATGATACATAAGTGGGTTTTGGTTGCAGTTTGGGCACTCGGTCTCTAAAAGGTTCGCCATCACTGCCCTAAGCAATGCATTTATTGAGTGAGTCACCCCTTGACTGGTCCCCATTTTATGACGGCTTTTACTGTGATTGTTAAACCAACCACAAGTTGTTAAGTGAATGCATCTTCCTATATTGTTGGAAGTCAGCTAGGAAGATTGCTTCTTCGAGGGGTCTTTTTGGATTTCTTTGTGAAGCGCTACCCCTGAAAGGGCGCAGGAGTCCGGATCCCTTTGTCCCTTTCTCCTTGGCAATTTGGTGTCTCCCCGCCCTCAGTCACAGGCCTAAATTCTCAGAGCCTCTCGCTGTGTGCTTCGTCCTGGCTGCCAGCCTGTTCTACTCACTCGCCCGGGTGCCTCCACTTGCCCAGGTGAGTTCATCTCCCCTGTCCTTTTTTGGAGCTGCTCGCCTCTCTTTTTTTCCTGGTGTGTCTGGTGGTCCCTTCAGGTGGGAGTGGCTCACTTACTCGCCTAGATCAGCTTCCTTCTTCCTCTCCTTGGATCATCTGGACTCGCTTTTTCTATCTGGATCATCTTCATTCTCTCTCTGGATCAACAGTCTCTCTAGATCAGCTTTGCTTTTTCTCTCTGCATAAGTTTCACCTGTTTTCCTCCCCTTCTCTCTCCCTCAGGCCTCTGCTTGCTTTGCTTCCTTCTCCTCTGGTCTCCCTGTCTCCCTTTCCTTTTCTCTCTTCTCCCTCTCACACCATGCAGCAGGCCGGCCCTCCCTCCCTACTACATTTGTAAAGGAGCCATTCCATTTTTTCCTCTTGTTCTTATTTTTCCTTTAAAGCCGTGTTTTGCAACTGTAGAGTTCCAAAATAACCAGCAAGCTTGTCAACAGAAATCCTGAGAACAGGGCGCTTCTCCCAAAGCTTGTCTTTGTGACACTCCAAACCAGTGATGGCGAACCTTTTAGAGACCGAGTGCCCAAACTGCAACCCAAAACCCACTTATGCACCGTCGGGTGCCGGGTGGGTATGGCCCATTGGCTGGGTGTGGCCCATTGGCTGGGTGTGGCTGCGGTAGTAAAGGCAGACCGGGTGGGACTAAAAAGTTCAATCAATCAATTCCAACTTTGCAAGATGTTTTTTCCCATGAGAAGTTGAAATTGACTGATTGAACCTTTTTTTTTTTGCACATGGCGGTGGAGGCCTAAAGCGAAAAGGTTTTATAAAACCCATCTGAAGGCCTAGGACTGGGGCGACGGCGCGTGTGCCCACAGAGAGGGCTCTGAGTGCTGCCTCTGGCACCCATGCTATAGGTTCGCCACCACTGCCCCAAACTATCAACAGTAGGGAGCTTCAATGCAGAGTCAATTAGCA
>NW_015411140.1:0-1952 GCF_001527695.2 Protobothrops mucrosquamatus
GGATCACCCGGATCTCTGGGGGTAGTTCGTTCCAGAGGGTGGGAGCTCCCACCGAGAAGGCCCTCCCCCTGGGGGTCGCCAGCCGGCACTGTCTGGCTGACGGCACCCTGAGGAGACCCACTCTGTGGGAGCGTACCGGCCGATGGGAGGTAACCTGCGGCAGAAGGCGGTCTCGGAGATATCCAGGTCCGATGCCATGTATTTGTTTCCACAGTGCAATTAAAGTTCTAGGTAGTGTTATTTTTAACATCAGAACTAAATTGCTTTACTTTTTAGATTAGTGACAATTTTTAAATGGAAACACTGTTGTAACACATATGAATATATAACTTAATCAGAAAGCATTCTGCTACCTCAGGATTGCATACTTAGCAAACAATAGAAATAGGACATCTGCTAGCCCATGAAACAATCTCACAGCCACTCAGTGTAATATTACAATCACTTTACCGTTCGTATTCCCCCAAATTAATTAATTCCTCTAAATTAATTAGCATCTGACAGTGAGAACAATTAACCAGTGGAACAACCTGTCTCCAGAAGCTGTGGGTGCTCCAACACTGGAAGTTTTTAAGAATAGACTGGACAGCCATTTGTCCAAAATGGTATAGGGTTTCCTGCCTGAGCAGGGGGTTGGACTAGATGACCTCCAAGGTCCCTTCCAACTTT
Source organism: Protobothrops mucrosquamatus (assembly GCF_001527695.2). Taxonomy (NCBI): domain Eukaryota; kingdom Metazoa; phylum Chordata; class Lepidosauria; order Squamata; family Viperidae; genus Protobothrops; species Protobothrops mucrosquamatus. The sequence continues at coordinate 670 of NW_015411140.1, forward strand.
ATTATTATTATTATTATTATTATTATTATTATTATTATTATTATTATTATTATTATTATTATTATTATTATTATTATTATTATTATCATCATCACTATTATTATTATCTTGTAACAGAGGGAATTGATTATTTTTTTCCCCTACTCTGCTAGATATAGTATTGAAAACACTGGAAAATCTTAATACTATTTTCTGGAAACAATGGTATTTAACATGACAATTAATACTTGCTAAAATATGGCAGCAAAGAGTCTTGAAGAATCTCTCAGGTTAGGATTGTCAATTTCAATTTTGGTTCCAATTAATAGTTCCTAAAAGATTACATGTGTCTCTGTAAATGTTGTACATGGCTAGATAGATAGACAAGATGTGGATATTAAATATTTTTCAGTGCTTTTTATTGATGGTATTATCATTATTCTTTTCTTCGATGTTTCATGCATGTTCTGTTACTTTGAGTGTTTTTTTTTTTAATGGCAATGTTTTGCAATATTTTGAAATAAATTTTAAAGGGTTGAGAGGCTAGAAAGTTTTGCTAATTCTTGCATTTCAGGCAGGTCTATTTATTTTTCAAATCAATATGCGTCAGGGGTGATAAAATAATCAGAGCCGGGAAATTCTACATTTAAAAAGGTGTGAAAATCCTTTCGGCCAGCTCTGTCTTAAGCAATTTAAACATGCCTGTATATTTCTTATGCTAAGAAAGATATTGCAGATTAAAATGTGTTTGCAGCAAGACCACGATTTGAGATATATATTCTCCACGGAGAAACAAACACGAAATACATAATTGCTGTATTAGGAAATTATTATTTATTTACTGTTAATTAAGGATCTTTTAATTAAATTAATCCAACTGCAAATATAAAAGAGCTGACTAATGGGAAATACTACACACACAAACCTTTCTAACTGCATGGAAAACACATGATCTTGTAGGTATAGAAGGAAAGACTTGCATACAGGTCTTCATCCAATTGCATATAACTAAGTCCATCTAATAATAGATAGCAATAGCAATAGTACTTAGATTTATATACCGTTCCATAGTATTTTACAGCACTCTCTGAGCATTTTACAAATGTCAGCATACTGCCCCCAACAATCTGTGTCCTCATTTTACTGAATTTGGAAGGATGGAAAGATCAAACTCCTGGCAGTAGCAGAGTTAGTCTGCAATACTGTATTCTAACCATGGCTCAGTGGTTAGAATGTATATAGAAATGTATGTAGAAACACATTTTTGTTTACAGTATATCAACAAATTTGTCTAGCCCACTCAA
>NW_015411141.1:0-1952 GCF_001527695.2 Protobothrops mucrosquamatus
TCTTCGTTAAACTAGACATACCCAATTCCAGCAACTGTTCCTTATATGTTTTAGCCTCCAGTCCCCTAATCATCTTTGTTGCTCTTCTCTGTCCTCTTTCTAGAATCTCAACATCTTTTTAACATCGTGGTGACCAAAATTGGATGCAGTATTCCAAGTGTGGTCCTACCAAGGCATTGTAAAGTGGTATTAATACTTCGCGTGATCTTGACTCTATCCCTCTGTTAATGCAGCCCAGCACTGTGTTGGCTTTTTTGGCAGCTGCAGCAGACTGCTGGCTCATATTTAAAGTGCTTTTGAGCTCTATCCTGGCTCTCAGTTTCTTGCACCTGACATTAACAGCTGCAATGGGAAGGTTGCAGATGGTGATCACGTGCCTCCAGGACACTGCAACAGTTGTAAAAACATGCCGGTTGCCAAGTACCCCAAATTTGGTCATCTGACTGTGAGGATGGTTTGATAATAGTAAGTGCAAGGACTGATTATGCCTGTGGAGATTCTCAGTCATCCAGGTCCTGGTTGTCTCAAAGATGCTTTCTCAAAAGGCAACTGAGTTATGGTTTTTTCCTTGAGGAAGAAGAAATTTGGCTCCTCATCCAAGAACCTTCATCTCTGATGAGAAGCGAAACGTCTTCTTAAGGAAAAAACATAGTCCAGTTGTGTACAGGTATAGTATAGGGGGTACCTTGCTCAATAGTAGTAACTGTGAGAGGGACCTCAGAGTCCTACTGGACAATCCCTTAAATAGGAGCCAGCAGTGTGCTGCAGCTGCCAAAAAAGCCAACACAGTGCTGGGCTGCATTAACAGAGGGATAGAATCAAGATCACGTGAAGTATTAATACCACTTTACAATGCCTTGGTAAGGCCACACTTGGAATACTGGATCCAGTTTTGGTCACCACGATGTAAAAAAGATGCTGAGACTCTAGAAAGAGTCCAGAGAAGAGCAACAAAGATGATCAGGGGACTGGAGGCCAAAGCATATAAGGAACGGTTACTGGAATTGGGTATGTCTAGTTTAATGAAGAGAAGGACGAGGGGGGACATGATAGCAGTCTTCCAATATCTCAGGGGCTGCCCCAAAGAAGAGGGAGTCAAGCTATTCTCCAAAGCCCCTGAAGGCAGGACAAGAAGCAATGGGTGGAAACTAATCAAAGAGAGAAGCAACCTAGAACTAAGGAGAAATTTCCTGACAGAACAATTAACCAGTGGAACAACCTGCCTCCAGAAGTGGTGAATGCTCCAACACTGGAAGTTTTTAAGAAGAGACTGGACAGCCATTTGTCCGAAATGGTGTAGGGTTTCCTGCCTGAGCAGGGGGTTGGACTAGATGACCTCCAAGGTCCCTCTCAACTTTATTATTATTATTATTATTATTATTATTATTATTATTATTATTATTATTATTATTATTATTATTATTATTATTATTATTATTATTATAAAACACCTTTGATTATAAGTCAATTTTTCACTGCTGCTGTAACTTTGAACAGTCCCTATACTTCCATTCCTGTGGCTACCATTATTGCTACCATCCGAGCTGTAAAAATCCTGAGAATCACTAGTAAGCAGTTTGGATTTTTGTGGCTGAGATCCAATAGTCCCAGGTCCAAGACATTGGAGAACCTGCAGAAGAGGGCTAGGCTTCTTTCCTTGAACCAAGATGACAATTTGAGTCTTCCCCTTTGACTTCTTCTCAACAGTTCTGACATTTTTGGGCTCTCTGATCAGCCAGGGATTTTGCCTTCATCCGTGTTATTATAAAAAGAGGTAATTTGTACTTGGGAACATTTCAAGTCTTTTACAAATGAGCTGTTATTGTTGCCGCTGCCACTTCGGTGGCTCCCATAGCAACCTCCTATTCTTTTTATTTCAGAAGGCTGCAGAGTAATAATTACTACACCACTTTCATTCATGCCGTGTGTGTTCAGAAGACACTGAGGTAGTA
>NW_015411142.1:0-1952 GCF_001527695.2 Protobothrops mucrosquamatus
ATATTTATGTTAAAGGGGAGTTAAAGCGCATTATGGACTTGGTTATTTATATAGTTGGTTAATGTTAGTTAGATTATGATTATTATATTTGTAACCCTGTATTCAGCTCTGGGAAGTGGGGGAGGGAGAGGGGGGGTTAGGGTGGGTTGGTTTTGGGGTTTATATTGTAACTTTTATAAAACTTTTCAATAAAAAAAAATTCTTCATTCTTTCAGCTATTATTGCTGTAAATATTTTATAGTCCACATTTAATAGTGATATTGGCCTATAGTTTTTAATTTGTGTGAGATCAGTATCATCTTTAGGTATAAGGGAAATATTGGCTTCTGTCCAGGATTTTGGTATTTTCATCACCGAAAAAGTTTCATTACAAAGATCTTTCAATATCAGGCTTATTATATCTTGTAATGCTACATAGAATTCCGCTGGGAGACCATCGGGTCCCAGAGTTTTATCTTTTTTTTGTCTTTTTATAGCCTCTATAATTTCCATCATTGTTATTTTCTCGTTCAACATATGTTGCATGTTCTCTGGTATCTTTGGGAGGTTTGCTTTTCTTAGATATTTCTGTATTGCCTCCTTAGAAACCACCTCCACTTTGTAAAGTGTCTCATAATAAGTTTTAGCAATTTTTTTCAATGCGTCATTATGACAATGTATTTCGCCTTTTGAATCTTGTAATTTACCTATAAGGTTTTTTTCTCTTTCTTTTTTCAGTCTATATGCAAGCCATCTTCCTGGTTTATTGGCATTTTCAAAGAAATTCTGTTTTGAGTATTTTATCTGTTGTGCCCTTGTCTCCATCTCCAATAAGTTTAGTTTATGTTTTATTAATTCCATTTGTGTCTTCAGCTTCTTCTTTTGTGGATCATTTTATAACTCAAGTTCTAAATTCCTAAATTGTCCTTTCAAATTAAGCTGTATTTGTCTCTTTTCTTTATTCTTTTTAGCAAGGTAAGTTATAGCCAAGCCTCTAAAATATGCTTTCGCGGTGTCCCAAAGATTTTGAATAGAGGTTTCTTCTTTCTTATTTATTAAAAAAAAAAAATCCATTTCTTTCGTTACAAACTGTAGAAATTCTTTTTCTTTCAATATTGATTTATTCGAAACTTCCGGTGGCGTTTGCCGCGCCGATGGCGGCTTTCTTTTAAGCTGTCCATCTCGGGGCTGCGTGAAAGCTGCAGTAACAGCGATCAACAGCTGTTCCGCGGCTGAAACCTCTCTCCCCGGGCAAAGGGGAGGTGATGAGTTCTCCGGATAGAGGTCGAGTTCCCTAATCCTCTTTTTAGAGGATGAAGGTGAGAACTCCCTCGGAGTCCGGTGATTTCTCCGCACCTCGGGATGCCTTTGTTCTTCGGAACAAAGCCAGACGCTGCTTCCACCTCTGTCAATTAAAGAGACTGTGAGTAAAATTTATAAACAGACGGAGCTGACCAGGAGGATTGGTTATTGGATAATCTTGAGACTTTAACTCAGAAAATAAGTATCTTCTTCATTTGTTATTTAAATTAGAAGAAGAAAGAAAAATATGGCTGTGGAAGGGTGTTTCCTTGTTTGATACTTAAGAGACTTTCACTTTTAACTGGTGCCTGAGAGAAGATGAAATAATGTATTAGTTTTCGTTAATTCTAGTAAAGAGCAAGCTTTCTATTCCTTTTTTCTCTCTTAGTATACTCAATATTTGTTGCTTTTTTTGAAATTATAAGAGACTTATAATAAGTTAAAAGAAAGTAAAAAAAAATGGCTTCTAAATGTGTCGGAACTTCTGCTCCCCCGAAAGGCTCGATCTCCTCTCCAGCTGTTCAAACACCTCAACAGCCAAAACCTAAGACTCCTCCACCTTCTCCCCTATCTCCTCAAATTACACTTAAAGATTTACAAGATGCTTTGATGAACACAGCAAAACAGATTCGAATAGAGGCAGAGGAGCTTTTTGAAAGGAAAAATGCAGA
>NW_015411143.1:0-1952 GCF_001527695.2 Protobothrops mucrosquamatus
TCTGAAAATGTAGTAATAACTAATTCATCCCCCTGGGCCTGCCATTCTGTAGCTTTTCCTTTATTTACCAAATTGTTATGTCTGCCTCTGCTTTTCCTCTCTGGAAAGAGAAAGAAAGAAAGAGAAAGAGAAAGAGAAAGAGAAAGAAAGAGAGAGAGAGAGAGAGAGGGAGGGAGGGAGGGAGGGAGGGAGGGAGGGAGGGAAGGAAGGAAGGAAGGAAGGAAGGAAGGAAGGAAGGAAGGAAGGAAGGAAGGAAGGAAGGAAGGAAGGAAGGACATTTTCTCCAGATGATAGATACTTTCTGGAGCACTTAAAGTTGTGAGAAGTCCTTGACACTCTCTGAGCTTGGTTGTTTTCTTGCTGATGTTTCATTGCCCAACTAGGTAACATTAACAATGCTAGTCCCTGGGATCACACATCATTAGGACCAGCACTGATGACATTACCTAATCGGGTCGAGAAACCTCTGCATTTCAGCCCTGAGCTACAAATATTCTCCTTTATTGGTACTTAAAGTTGTGTCCTTGCCTAGAAACGAATGGGGTGGGGTGACCTTGAAGTTCTCTTCCTGAAATGGGAAGGTAATTTCCTCCCACTTTGAATGGACTTGAATGGCTGATGGGTCCTTGTTTGAGACAATGTCAACTCAATAAGTCAATACTTTCGATTTCTGTGGACCAAGTTGGTCTCCCGATCCAAGAATGAACCTGTCAGAATAATAAGGCCAGCTTTATTATCCCAAAGGGGCTTTTTCAAAAGACACACTGGGTGTTAGTTTTTCCTTGAAGACGTTTCGCTTCTCATCCAAGAAGCTCCTTCAGTTCTGACTTGGCTAGAAAGAAATATTTCTTCCCCACAATACTCTTGTTGTTATTCCCATATTTTAAAAAAAACTAAACCTCCAATAACTCATCATCTACTTTCAATCCACTTCCACATCCAGGGACTAATTCTCACCCAGGACCCTCCCAAGGCTGCTACCTTTCTAGCTGCAGGTATTTTGCTCCCATCTCTGATTATTCATCCCTTCCAGCCAGGAGCCTCTTTTCCAGGACTCCATGCCTTTTGTCAGAGGGGCTGAACTTTGCCTGAAGCTTATTCCAAAGAGGGCTCTTCCTTTGAAGTTATTTTAGTGGTCTTTCTCTTGGGAAGAGTCCGGGTTTTTTTTTTTAATAAAAAAAACAAAATATTAAAAATTGGAAGCAACTACAGGTAGTCAAGTGACAACAGTTCACTTAGTGACCGTTCAGAGTTGTTCAAACTCCCAGGGCCCAACTCCCAAGTGGGGAGGGGGGGCGATAGGTGCTAGCTGTAAGCGGCCCCGCTGGAAAGGAGAGACACGCGTCTTTTCGCCTTGGATCACATCCCCACGTGTTTCCTAACCGCGACCCCTCAGCCTGCCCGCTCCTACTCCTAATTTTCTCTGATCCTCCTTTCCGCTTTCCGAGATAACCCTTCTCACGCAACCCTCCCCCCCCCCGATTAAATAAACCCCCGGGCGAAATTCCCAGCTATCATTCCGCTAAATGAATTTTCCCGGCGAACTGATAAACCACAGGGCATAAAAATAAAAAAAAAACCCGAACGAATAAACGACACGCTCTTGTTTTGCTAGCCTCAACTCTTCCCTCCCTTCAATATTCTCTCCTTGTGTTGCGGGGTGGGGGTGGGGGAAAGATCGTGAGAAGGGCTCCGTGTCGCTCCAAACACCGCTTAGTTGAATCCTGGCTTGTTGGAATGGGGGGGGGGGGAAATGACTCTGGCGAGATTCACAGGACCCGGGAATTCATCGGGTGGGACGTGTGAATGCGACCCCCGGGATGCGGGGCTGCAGCCCCCCCCCCGCAGCCTGAGCGAACTTCCTCTAAAGTAAAAGGAAAATGAACACCCCCCCCCACCGGACCCCCAATCGCTATTCTCTCCCCCCCCCCGGGAGAGGAGGAGGGAGGTTT
>NW_015411144.1:0-1952 GCF_001527695.2 Protobothrops mucrosquamatus
TGTTGGAGAGCGATTTAGTGCTCTGTAATAAATCACTTGCCCCAAACAATTATTCCACCTTCCTGGTTCCATTCATCTTAGACTGGACTCACATCCGGAATGTTCTGATATGAAAAATTTGGCACATTTTTACATCATAGAGCCTTTATTTTTGCTTTCTGACTGATGCAGAAGATATGCAGGCTAGTTCTTGCTGGGGGAAAAAATTAATAGAATAGAATAGAATAGAATAGAATAGAATAGAATAGAATAGAATAGAATAGAATTCTTTATAGGCCAAGTGTGGTTGGACAGACAAGGAAGTTGTTTCTGGTGCATAAGCTCTCAGTGTACCTACAAGTAATAGTGGTAATCATGATCATATACAACATGAAAATACATTCATCATAAATCGTGAAATACAACACTTCAGCATAAATCATAAGATGCAACACTTAGTGATAGTCATAGAGTACTAGCTAAGCAAACAACATAAATCATACTAGGATACAAAAAAAAGAAAAAACAAACAAACAAACCACAATATAAATTGTAAGATATAAGCAGCAAGTTATAGTCATAAGAAGATAAGTATGGGTAATAGGAAAGATGAGGAATATCATAGTAATACAGCTTTACTAGTATTTTGATAGTGTTGTGGGAATTAGTTGTTAAGCAGAGTGATGGCATGAGGAAAAAAACTGTCCTTATGTCTAGTCGTTCTGGTGTGCAATGCCCTGTAGCGTCGTCTTGAGGGAAGAAGTTGAAATAGTTTATGTTCAGGATGTGAGGGGTCTGTAGAGATAGCCCTCTTTCTTGCTCGTGCAGTATACAGATCCTCAATAGAAGGCAGGCTGGTAACAATTGTTTTTTTTTTGCAGTTCTAACTATTCGTTGAAGTCTGTATCTGTCTTTTTTGGTTGCAGTTCTAAACCAGACAGTTATAGAGTATGTAAAATTGCTGCAATCTTTTCTAAATTGATATAGTGAAACCATGAGTAATAATTTTAGCAAATAAGAAAAGGTTTAAAACTGGGCAGCCTCTTTTGCTTATAGATACTGTAATAGCAGTTATTTGAAAATTATAATTTTATATTTGAAAATTATAACAGGTCATGTGCCTGCGATTTATATACTAATATACTGTAACTAAAGATTATATATTGTATGTCTGGGTGGACAATAAACATTTTCTCTCTTTAGGTCATCTAATACATATTTCAAATAATAGATCTGAGTTTGTTTCATACTTTCAGTGAAAAGTACTGTGGCATACTTTTTGGAGGCACCATAACTAATCATCAGAAGCTTTTAAGAGCCATCATTTAATCAAGGCAACATAAATAATTACACTGCAGCATAAATGAGCAAAGCCTCAGGTGTCTGGAGATCAAAGACAAAAATGTTAAAAAGGTCCACATGAGAGATGTTGGCTTTGTGTTTAACTGAATTTCCCTTTGAGGCTGAGGTTTGTTGCCACCCTACAAAAGAATTCTAACAGCATACAGAAATCTACTAAGTTGATAACTCTTTTGGGAGCAGTTGAGAGATGCTTTATCCTGGCTTATGGTATCCAACTTGTAATGCTCTTTCAGGACAGATTTCCACATGCCTGTCATGGGTGTTTTGTAATGGGTGCTTTGTGTGCAGATATATGTATATAGTTTGGCATCCAAGTGACCCCAAACAACATCACAGCACATGGTATTATGAGCATGAGTGAAGGTCCTCATCACCACTGCTCTGCTGACTTTCAGGATTTTGATTACAAATTATCTGGTCCACGACTCGGCGGAAAATCAGGCGGCGGCATGGGAGACAACTGCCGCCGCGGCATTGGACCGAGTCGTGCCTTTGCGGCCTCTGACCCGACGTGGATCTCGACCATCCCCTTGGTTTACCGAGGGGCTGAGAGAGATGAAACGTCGGAAAAGACGCCTAGAGAGCAGTTGGAGGGCCAGCCGAACCGAATC
>NW_015411145.1:0-1952 GCF_001527695.2 Protobothrops mucrosquamatus
ATTTTAGACCACATGTTAAACATCCCTAAGGGAATATATCTTCCTGTGATCTAAACACGTAATATTTAAATCATTACCTGCAGCAAAAACTTATTTCTTTTTGCTATACATGGGGATAAAAGGCAAAAAAAAATCATTTTAGGGTTACAAAGAGAAGCAGCTCTGAAGGGGAAATTGTGATTCAAAACAGTTGTGGACACCAATGCCACACCTGTCAATACCTCCTTAAAACAGACATACTTTTTCCTGGAATCATGCAGTTCTATCAGACAGGCCCAAGAAAACATGTCTAAAAATGCATAAAGGAAATTGCTGGGAGAGGAAATGTGTATGTCCACAGTTGCTCAGAATTATAGAAGGAAGGAAGGAAGGAAGGAAGGAAGGAAGGAAGGAAGGAAGGAAGGAAGGAAGGAAGATTGTATTGCCAGTTTTTGAAATATATTCTTTCCAGAATCCTCTTAATTTCATTTGTCAAGATAAGAGATGCTTTTCCATATTTGATTTTATTCTCAATTTAAATTGCGCAATGTTTTTTTTGGGTCAGAAACTGAATCAAGTTGACCAGGTTTGATAATTCATTCAGTAATACCAAATATGACAAAATGATGTATTTTTCAGGTCAATTTCCATTGTAGAAAGCATCTGCTTTCCATTTTTGCTCATGCATACACTTAGAAGAGAGCAGACAAACAACCATCGCACCACCACCCTGAAATTTATAGGGCACTAAATGATGATTTTAAACTAATTGTTCAGAGCTTAAGATAATTGGTTATCAGTATAAGCATTTTAAAGATACTTTATAAAATTATTTTTCTGACACATATCTTCCCTTAAAGTTTACATATGGCAACCTCCTAAGTCCTAAATGTCTCCTAAACCTTGGAAGCTTTCTTGGACAAGAGGCATTTTGACCAAAAAAAAGCTAGAGTTGGATTTGTAGAGGATAAAATCCATAGGATAAAAATCTTTGCACTTTCTCTCTGGGAGATACATGCTTCCTGGACCTTTGACCTAACAAGAAAGTAAAACTTAAATTGGAATTATCTTTCTTTGATCTTTATGAAGCCAAACCAGACCCATGTTGTTTTCCTTTTTGAAAATTGTTTCCATAGTTTCCAGATTACAAAGCTTACATTGTAGAAACTAGACTGAAGTCAACACAATTGTGCTTCTTTTAAAAAAAAAATAAACTACAGGTTATAAAGCTCACAATTGTTATAATGCAATAGTCAGTTAAACATGCACCGACATCCATTAGTACAATCCAAGATATCTTACTAAATACTTAGTTTTATGTTGGATTCCAATGAAACCCTCCATTTAAGATAAATAGATTGCCACTGGAATTCTTGTTTAATAAATATATTTAGGACTGCAGCCTAAAAGCACAGATGGTTGCATTAATGTTAATCCCATCTGTTAGTTTACAAATAGTAGGAAAGGTACATAGGATTGCTTCCCTGAGATAATACCTCGGGACTGAGTGAATCTCCCTCTTTTAAGAAAAATACTAAAAACATTCCCTTTTTTTCCTCTTCCATCTCTTTTTTTCATTTCTTCACTGTAAAATGGTTTGAAATGCAAAGGATTTACAGCCAGCAACTTACTCAGTCAGTATACAAGTTTTATCATGAAAATACTGATCTGCTGGGAAATTGATAGTTATATATCAAAAGAAAACAACTAACCTGTCCCAAAAAGCCAGATGATGGACCTACTCTGCACAAGTCACATTCAAAACCCAGACAACTGTGGGATCGCAAAATCCCGGGGTCCCGCTCCCTGCAGGACGGTGGTGATGTACGTTGGCCTAAACCAACGGGCCTCGCTTTAGATCAGGAAACACACGGGCAACATGCTTCTTCAGGTGAGATGGCAGGCAAAGACCCTCAAGCCTCTCCGTGCCTCCCTTTTATTCGTACATTAACATAATCAAGGGAGGGGTGTAC
>NW_015411146.1:0-1951 GCF_001527695.2 Protobothrops mucrosquamatus
GGTTAGTATGAACCCGGAGAGCCAAATGGACATTAACCAAAAACTGGGGATACTTGGGAATCGTTAGGAGAGCACTGATCTTTCTAGGCTGTCCTGTCTATGTTTCCTAGTAAAATAAATGGGAAAATCGTATTTGGGAAAATTCCACTTAGGGTTAGGGTTAGGTCTCTATGAACTCATAGAGGAAAATGGAAATCAAGAACAAACTCGGAGTGCTTGGGAATGGTTAGCAGGACAATGAGTTTTCTACCGTACCCTATCTATGTTTCCTGGTAAAATACATTGGAAAATCCTATTTGGGAAAATTCTACTTAGGGTTAGGGTTAGGTCATCATGAACTCATAGAGCAAAATGGACATTGCAAACAAACTCGGAGTGCTTGGGAATCGTTAGGAGGGCACTGACATTTCTACCGTACCCTATCTATTTTTCCTGGTAAAATACATTGGAAAATCTATTTGGGAAAATTCTACTTAGGGTTAGGGTTAGGTCACCATGAACTCAGAGAGCAAAATGGACATCGGCAAAAAACCCGGAGTGCTTGGGAATGGTTAGGAGGGCACTGACTTTTCTAGGCTTTCCTATCTATGTTTCCTGTTAGAATACATGGAAAAATCCTATTTAGGAAAATTCCACTTAGGGTTATGGTTAGGTCACCATGAACTCAGAGAGCAAAATGGACATCGGCAAAAAACCCGGAGTGCTTGGGAATGGTTAGGAGGGCATTGACATTTCTACCCTTCCCTATCTATGTTTCCTGGTAAAATACATGGGAAAATATTATTTGGGAAAATTCCACTTAGAGTTAGGTTAGTATGAACCCGGAGAGCCAAATGGACATTGCCAAAATACTGGGGATACTTGGGAATCTTTAGGAGAGCACTGATCTTTCTAGGCTGTCCTGTCTATGTTTCCTAGTAAAATAAATGGGAAAATCCTATTTGGGAAAATTCCACTTAGGGTTAGGGTTAGGTCTCTATGAACCCATAGAGGAAAATGGAAATCACGAACAAACTCGGAGTGCTTGGGAATGGTTAGGAGGACAATGAGTTTTCTTCCCTACCCTATCTATGTTTCCTGGTAAAATACATTGGAAAATCCTATTTGGGAAAATTCTACTTAGGGTTAGGGTTATGTTAGTATGAACCCGGAGAGCCAAATGGACATTACCCAAAAACTGGGGATACTTGGGAATCTTTAGGAGAGCACTGATCTTTCTAGGCTGTCCTGTCTATGTTTCCTAGTAAAATAAATGGGAAAATCGTATTTGGGAAAATTCCACTTAGGGTTAGGGTTAGGTCTCTATGAACTCATAGAGGAAAATGGAAATCACGAATAAACTCGGAGTGCTTGGGAATGGTTAGGAGGACAATGAGTTTTCTACCGTACCCTATCTATGTTTCCTGGTAAAATACATTGGAAAATCCTATTTGGGAAAATTCTACTTAGGGTTAGGGTTAGGTCATCATGAACTCATAGAGCAAAATGGACATTGCCAACAAACTCGGAGTGCTTGGGAATGGTTAGGAGGGCACTGGCTTTTCTTCCCTACCCTATGTTTCCTGGTAAAATACATGGTAAAATACTATTTGGGAAAACTCCACTTAGGGTTAGGGTTAGTTAGCATGAACCCGGAGAGCCAAATGGACATTCCCAAAAAATGGGGATACTTGGGAAATGTTAGGAGAGGACTGATCTTTCTAGGCTATCCTGTCTATGTTTCCTAGTAAAATACATGGGAAAATCCTATTTGGGAAAATTCCACTTAGGGTTAGGGTTAGGTCTCTATGAACTCATAGAGGAAAATGGACATCGCGAACAAACTCGGAGTGCTTGGGAATGGTTAGGAGGACACTGACTTTTCTAGGCTTTCCTATCTATGTTTCCTGTTAAAATACATGGAAAAATCCTATTTAGGAAAATTCCACTTAGGGTTAGGGTTAGGTCACCA
>NW_015411147.1:0-1951 GCF_001527695.2 Protobothrops mucrosquamatus
AAATAGCTGCATTAGCGCTGTCCCTTTTTTAATGACCTACTTTTCTGTTTTTGGATTTGCATCTGAACTCAATCCTCAATCCTCTCTTGTACATGTTCTGAAGTTATGTCTGAAATAGGACCTTTAGTCATGCCCTGTGAACAGGATAGCAAACGTTGAAGAGTTTTTAAATGCTTGGATTGCAGACAGTGCAGTCAGGCGATTTTGTTTTTTGTTTTTTTCCCATGAATGAGAAGGTGGACAAAATTGGAGGTGCTTATTTAATTGAAAGCTAGGGTTTATTTATATCGGGTGGTAAAGTATTAGCTTGTGGCAAATCTTTCCACAATGTTGTTATTGTATTGGCTCACATAGATTTCTGTCAAATAAAACCAAAAGAGTTTTAAAGTTTAATCCTTAAGGATTACAGGAAAGAGCCCAGCATTTTTAGATTATGTGGTCATTAGATCTCCAGTAAAGAACAACTGAACAGAAGAAATATTTAAAAGAATATTTAAATATTTTAAAGAAAGAAGTGTACATGGCTCTTTGGAAGAATGCCTCACCCTTTTGTCAGTTGGAAACTGAAATAAAAGCCAGCTTCTTAATCCAATTGTGAAACTGGCTCATTACATAAAGCTGGAGTTAATTTAATAGTTGGACAATATGCATGTAGTGAACAAAACGAAAGTGAAAGCTCCATTCCTTCTTCAGCCATCATTGTGGCAAGAGTGGATCTTCTGACAAGTAAATTGCCTTGTTGACTCTGTTTTGGGGCAATTGTGATGGATAAGTTTTGCCAAAAAATGCAAAGGAACTCTTTTATTTTTTTAACCACTGGGCAGAGAAGATAGAAAATTGAGGCTGCTGCTAGTACTTATGAGAGCTGCATCTGTTAAAAGTCTCATTTATATATACAGTCTTAAATCGGGATTGCTGCTATTTTAGAATCAAGGCCCTTGATACATTAGGAAAGAATGATGAGCGATAGCCAGTACTGGACAGGAGAAATCATAGTTCATATACAGACAATGATGAGTGGAATTGAAATGTTTTTTCCTAGTCTGTGGACTCTATCTCCATTGTTTCCTGTTCCCCCTCCCTCCATGCAAAATGGTACTGTAAAGGCAGCAGTTCCTAGAATGATAATCAAGAGAACAATGGATCCAAATAAGATTGACGAACAAGCGTATTGGGGGGGGGGGAATTACCTTCAAGTTGTGGGAAGAAAAACCAGGTCCAGTTCCAAGCTGGGAGTAAGACATTGGAGGCTAAAATGCTGGAAATAAAATGGAGGCTGCTTAGGAAAGAAGGTTTCTGTTTATTGATGAGCAGAATCAGCAACAGCATGCAGTTCTGGGACAGCTGACAAAATGGCTGCGTGAGTGGATGGATCTTTATAGGGTTCTGATTGAGATGCTCCAGGGGGTTGTGCAATGTAGTGAGCTATTCTAATGGTGGTGGGAAAATCCTGTTAAGTCCTAAAGGTCATGTTCTGTCTTTAGAAATTGGGTGGGAGGGGTGTAAATTCTTAATCCCATCAACTTCAGCCTTCTGTGGCTGGAGGTGTTTTGTTCATGAATAGATTGGCCAAGTCTTCCTGAATGGATTAGAAAATCTGCATTCCTGAAGGCCAGCCTTTTCAGGTTTCTTAGTTTGAAGCTGTTTTCCTGGAGCTGCTTTCTGCTTTTGTTAAGATTTTTTTTCTCATTCTGGGGAAATATCCGTTCCTGCCTCTTTTTAATATTAATAATAATAATAATAATAATAATTTAATTTAATTTGTACCCCGCCCTTCTCCTCATAGGACTCAGGGCGGCTAACAGCCTCATAAAAACCACAATACAATAATACAATAATATCTATATTAAAAACCGAATTAATAGGAAATATTTAAGAAGGCCAATCATTAAAATTACCCTTAAAATTGCCCTTAAAAAACCCCGCTAAAATTCCCTAGGCCAGACCCGCT
>NW_015411148.1:0-1951 GCF_001527695.2 Protobothrops mucrosquamatus
AATAATAATAATAATAATAATAATAATAATAATAGTAAAGTTGGAAGGGACCTTGAAGGTCATCTAGTCCAACCCCCTGCTCAGGCAGGAAACCCTATACCATTTTGGACAAATGGCTGTCCAGTCTCTTCTTAAAAACTTCCAGTGTTGGAGCATTCACCGCTTCTGGAGGCAGGTTGTTCCACTGATTAATTGTTCTAACTGTCAGGAAGTTTCTCCTTAGTTCTAGATTGCTTCTCTCCTTGATTAGTTTCCACCCATTGCTTCTTGTCCTGCCTTCAGGCGCTTTGGAAAATAGCTTGACTCCCTCTTCTTGAGATATTGGAACACTGCTATCATGTCCCCCCTCGTCCTTCTCTTCATTAAACTAGACATAACCCAATTCCAGCAGCCTTTTAAAGAATGAAACTTTTTGCACTGTGATTGAAGATCATGGTGTTGATGGTGATGTGGTCATCATCAATGTCATTTTTAGCAATTACCCCAACAGACCTTTTCTGAGATGATCTGTCCTCATTTGGCCCTTCAGGTTTTCCACTGGTGCACCATCACCATTAATAATTGAATTCACTTATTCACTTATTCTTCTCATCCTTCCACTTTTCCCAGTGTTGTAGACTTTTTAACAGTGCTATATCTTTGCATAATGTGTCTACAATAATTTGATAATTTGAGTTTAGTTATTTGTGCCATAATTAAAGTCAGCTTGAATATCATGCATCTCCCTTTCCATGCTGGACTCTAATATGTGTTGGATTTTCTTGTTGTTGTTTTTTACATTTAAAACATTTTGCTTTTCATCCAACAAGCTTTTTCAGTTCTGTTGGTCACTGTGTTGTCCTCCAGGTTTGCTAGAATACTTCAGTAGAATCTTTACTAATTTTTTCTTCTGTTAAATGCCTAAGTTTTGTAGATACCCCATTTAATTTTTACAACCTTCCAACATGAAAATGAGTGGGATACTGATCTGAATTCATCTTCCATAACTAAGAGTTCTTTAAATGGGGAATATCCTTGAATGTTGACATCTTCACGGTCAGAATTTCTGTATAACCCTTCCATCTTTGAACTTTGAATCAATGAGTCACTCCTCATTGGTGTCCTTCAGCATATCAGTTTGAGATTGGAAACTCTTCTGAGTTCAGAGATCTTTTGCAAGATTATCTTGTTTTTCTGTATCCATTTCTATCTTTTCAAATGGCAGGTTTCAAGGCTTGCTTCTGAATTTTTGTTTTTGGAACAGCTTCTGAATACTTTTTCCAAGGTCATCTTCTTGGCTTCTTACAGTTGCCCAATATAGGTACCTGCTTCATGTCTTGGGTGACTCTCTAAGTCTAGAATATATACTTTTGGTGCACATTACTAGCATTCATTGCTCATCCTTTCCAAGCAGATAGGCATATACTCACAGCCTCATTGAAGTTAATCTAGCAGCACATGAAAAAAACTGCCTGACTCCAAGTCACCTAGTTCAGGGCTTTTCAACTTTTCACCCATTGTACCACTTTTAGGATATGGCAACATCCGAGTACCACCAGACACCTAGCAAGGTGTCAAAAACTTGATAACCAAAAAAAAAAAAAAAGGAAAAAAGTGATAAAGTACAGATAGTCCTTGACTTACAACAGTTCGCTTAGTGACTGTTCGAAGTTACAATGGCACTGAAAAAGTGCCCCCCAAGCCATAGCCGAGCAAGACACCTGCCTCCCCACTCAGCGGCACTCTTCCTCCTGTCCGAGGTTTTCATTGTTATGAGCATTTCTATTGAGGATTGGCAGCAGGGGTGGGGTGGAGGGGTGTTTGGTTTTTATTCCCCCTGTCTGCTGGGTGGTTGCAGCAGGTTTTGGTCACTTCAACTGACTCTGGGACACTGTGACTGTCATAAATATTAATCAGTTGCCAAGCATCTGAATGTAAATCACAAGACCCTGGAGATGCTGCAACATTCCAG
>NW_015411149.1:0-1951 GCF_001527695.2 Protobothrops mucrosquamatus
TTTGAGCTATCAGCAAACGGGCAGCAGTTAAACAGTACAACATCAAATTAATTTCTTTTACGTCCAAATTTTGTGTAATACCTAGGAGAAACAGGTGAGGCAAAAAAATAATCCTTCTTTTAAATATTTGTTGCAAGTTCCACCACAATTTTATCCAAAAGGCTTTAATAACCTTGCAAGTCCACCACATATGAAAAAAGAGAATCATTATTAAACCCAAATTATGGGTTAGGCTTCTACTACTTTGCTCTTGAAGCAATTTAGAATCATTTCTAAATTTAGACATGTTCAGAATTGTGCAGAAATGATAGATTATGTCTAATTAAGAAGGTATAAACAGATAGATTTACGAAGATCTGTCCCCATCATGATCTTTTAGGTTCTTCAATGGTGTATCTATTGTTGCTGTAATTGAGTCCATTTACTTGCAGCTGGTCATCCTCTTCCTGTCTTTTTTTTCCTCCTTTCTCAGCCTTAGAGCCTTCTTTAGACAGTAAGGTTTTTACATATTGTGTCCAAAGTATGATATTTTAAGCCTGATCATTTTTCCTTCAAATGAGAACTTGATTTGACTGATGATTCATTTGTTTCTTGGCTATCTAAGGTATTCTCAGAATCTTCTCCAACATTGTAGCTCAATATTTTTTCCTATGCTGCTTTTTCAAAGTCCAGCTTTTGCTTTTTATAGTATCATGAGGAAAACAATGATATTCTTCTTTGCATTTATGCAGTTATTAGAAGAACATTTCCAAGGCCTTCCTGTCTACCCTGCCAAGTGCTAGTCTGCAGTGTATTTGTTGACTGCTGGTTCTTAATAGACTTTTTTTTTTATCAAATTGTCTTGACATCTTTCTTTTTGGTTTATTAATCTTAAAACCTGCTAATGTACCAGAATCTTTCATTTTTTTCATCAAAAATTCCAGCAATTTCCAGTTCAAGTAGTCAAAACCTTTCTCTGCATCTAATATTTGTTTTTCATTATGTTGTTGTAGATATTCTATTACATCCAGTACAATGCTCACATAATCCTTTAATTGTCTTTTAGGTTGAAATCCACTTTGTTGTTCAGGAATAAACTCGTGTAAAAAATTTAGTCTGCCAAAATTGATGAAAAAAAGTATTGTCATTATTCAATAAACAAATTGGTCTATATTTTTTAGTAGAAGTTAAATCTTGTCATTCCTTTGGAAACAATGCAATATTAACCTCCTTCCAAGATTCTGGCTTTGTATCTCCTTGTAAATTGAAATTCAGCACTTTCCAAAATGGTCACAAAATATTCATAATATTTGTAATAAGAGCCTGGTAATTAATCTTGTAATGGTTCTTTCCCTGTTTTCATCTTTTGTATGGGTTCTGATATATCCATTGTGATTACAAGATTATTCATAATTTGTCTCACAAAATTTGTGAAAATTTTGATAAATGTTTTTTTAAAGAAACTTCTTGATATTTTATGAAAAAAATAGCTTGCCTTTTATACAAATTCAAATAAAATAAAAAAAGTTATCTGTATACTTGCATTTTCAATATCATATTTTTTTCTTTTTCCTTACTCAATTTATATGGCAGGAAATCTGCTTCTGTGATTTATTCATAAGAAGCAATAGTCTGCAGGTAAAGTGAGTTGATTTCTTGTTTCCTCCTTCAATCGGGAGAAAGAGATACCTCAGCCCCTACCCCCACTGTGGAAAAGGCAAAACAAGGTGTGACTAGGTGATAACAATGCCATTTTCCCCACTGAAAGTCACTCCTTTCCTTCCTCCTGTTCTAAAATCACTTTCATCTTCCAGTCTAGCTTCCCCGAATATATACTCCACAAATCGATTGAATAAATAAGGAGAAAGTATATCTCATATTACTCCTTTGCCAACCTGGACCCAATCTATTTTACCTGTTGTATCCATACTGTTGCTTCCTGAAAAGTTCCAGATAAGGACAATGATATCTT
>NW_015411150.1:0-1951 GCF_001527695.2 Protobothrops mucrosquamatus
AAGACCCACAATCACAAAATGTAGATGTTTGAATCCTTGAAAGATTGGATTTCTGTAGTAAAAAAAAATGTAGGATGGAATAAGATCAGATAAAAAGGTCTGGAATAGAATAGAATAGAATAGAATAGAATAGAATAGAATAGAATAGAATCTGGAAGGGACCTTGGAGATCTTCTAGTCCAGCCCCCTGCTCAAGCAGAAGAACCTATACCATCTCAGACAAGTGACTGTCTAGCTTCTTTTTAAAAATCTCCAGTGATGGAGCACCCATGATTTCTGGGGGCAAGCTATACCACTGGTTAATTGTCCTCACTGTCAGGAAGTTTCTCCTTAATTCCAGGTTGCTTCACTCTTTGATCAGTTTCCAACCATTGTTTCTTGTCCTGCCCTGTGGTGCTTTGGTGAATAACGTGACTCCCTCTTCTTTGTAGCAGCCCCTCATATACTGGAATACTGCTATCCTGTCTCCCCTATTTCTTCTTTTCTTTAGACTAGCCAAACCCAAGTCCTGCAGCTGTTCCTCATATGTTTTAGTCTCCAGGCCTGGTTAAGTGATGGTCCACTAGGACTCCAAGGTGCCTCTTACAGTTATTGTTTTTAAGCCAGGTCTTGCCCAATCTGTATTTGTATCTTTGATTTTTCCTGCCTAAATGTAAAACTTTATTTAAAACTCATTTTGTTGGATAGGGCCCATTGTTCTAGTTTGTCAAGATCTTTTTGGATCCTTAGTTGGTTTCCTGTGGTGTTGGCTACTCCTGCCAGTTTGGTGTCATCTGCATATTTGATGAGTTCCCCTTCAATTCCCTCATCTAAGTCATTTGTAGACTCATAGGGCAGGCATCAAAATGGTTGTTTTAAGGGCAACTTGAAAATCAATTAAACTAAAAGTGTTCTATAGAGAGGACATCCTCTCTTCTGCCACTGTCATAGGAAATGGATCTGGATGCATTTGAATAGCCTCTGAAATGCTTGCCAGCAGCATTGACCGAAGTGGTTAAATCTGTATGGAAAAACAGCAACTGGAGGCAAATGTGATAAAGCAGTTTCATCTGAGTAACACAAATTTTTTATCAACAAAAGTGGATACATAATCAGAATTGCAGCGTTTTTTTTTACTAGGCTAATGTAATATGTGGAGCAAGCAGACTTTTGCTGAAAGATGGACATTTTAAGTAATATATGTTCTAAACACAAGGCTTTCAAGCCCTCTTTCTTTTTTTGTGTGGCTTTTTTTTCTCAAAAGTAGTCATAAGATTATTTGTAAAACTGCATTACTAGTGGAACAGAAACAAGTGTTTCTGCCTGTGCCACTAGATTCAACAGGTCCAATTAATTATGCAGTGCCATCTGGCTGAACCCAGAAAGTATGCACTGGAAAAATATTTCCCTAAGATTATCAGGGGCTTTGACTCTACTAGCATTTTGTGAATTTTTGAAGATTCCTGAAGAATCCTTGAATGATTCCCTTGGGCAGGAGATCTGCAAGTTAGGTAAGCCCGTTGTTCTGGTTGTGTGCTTGTTAAAGTTTGAGCTGGGTTTGCCTTGAGCTGGATTTCCTTGGACACCATTACTCCATTCTGAACTTCGAAGTTTTAATCTTATCAGCACTACCCAGAGGCATGATTATAAGAAGCTATATCAATTGATTAAGTAAATAATATGAAAATGTTTTTGCATTTCTCCACATTACACAAAAGGAGAGAATAAAATCTTTATTTTGCAGTTTTGGAAATTGATTTTGTTAAAAAAAATTTTTTGATACTATACAATTTTATATGAAATTCACTAGGAAGCATTATTGAGATACTTAATGATTAGCCAAGTTATATATCTTCCAGCAATAGTGAAACTTGTATTTACAAGTTGATAACAGAGTATTGGTTCCTTTAGTTTTATCATAGGTATCTTAATTAGCTTTATCTCAGAAAAATAACAAAATAATGAATTCTAA
>NW_015411151.1:0-1950 GCF_001527695.2 Protobothrops mucrosquamatus
TCATCTAGTCCAACCCCCTGCTCAGGCAGGAAACCCTATACCATTTCGGACAAATGGCTGTCCAGTCTCTTCTTAAAAACCTCCAGTGTTGGAGCATTCACCGCTTCTGGAGGCAGGTTGTTCCACTGGTTAATTGTTCTAACTGTCAGGAAGTTTCTCCTTAGTTCTAGGTTGCTTCTCTCCTTGATGAGTTTCCATCGGTTGCTTCTTGTCCTGCCTTCAGGCGCCTTGGAAAATAGGATGGACTAGGATGGTCTTCAAAGCTTTCTGAAAAGATATACAGCATGATTGCATGTTCTTTGCGCATTAAGAATCGTGCCACCCCAGAGCTGGGACAGCCATGGAAAAATCCTTCTTTGGTCTCCTCCTTCATTTCATGTGGGGATGGTGACCCTTCATGCTCCTTTTCAGGGCTGGTTGAATGAAACTGGTTAAAGCAGTCCTATAAGTATATGTAGCTTGAGGTCATTAATCACATGAGACAAAAGACAAAGGCTTTTTACATCCAATATCCAATTGAGCTTTTTTTTTAGCAAAAGAACACAACTTCAGATTAGCATAGAGGAACTGAGCAGAAACAAGTGAAATGAAAAATAGAGATGTGCCTGGCCCATCTTTTCCATGTTTCTATCTTTGGATGCTGTGTCATATCTTCCCAGGAGTGACCCGTGCACACAACACTGCACATGCCACATAGACATACAGCAGTAACCTCAAAATCTCTTCCAAAAGACCCACCAGGGAATTGATTTCAAACTTTTATAAAAATAAACACGTTCAGCTGCTAACTGGAGTGAAGAGAGTTTTAGAGTCTCCTCTGCAGATGAGAGCGGTGACAGATCTCCATGGCAAGAAAAGAAAAAGAAGCCTGGCCTTGGCAGAAGAAGCAAGCTGGGTTGAACGGCTTACAGAATTACAGAACAACAGAGGTGGAACGGACCTTGGAAGTCTTCTAGTCCAACCACCTTCTTAATCAGGAGACCATATACCATTCCAGACAGATAGCCATCCGGTTTGTTTTATAAAATCTCCAGTGATGGAGCACTGGAAGCAAGCTATTGCACTGCTTAATTATTCTCATTGTCAAGAAATTTCTCCTTAATTCTAGGTTGGATCTTCCTCTAATGAATTTCCACCTGTTACTTCTTATCCTGGCCATCAGATGCTTCCAGGAATGTTTTAAGAAAGAAGGCTTCTGGAAAATGACATGGTTTTAAATTGTCCATAGCCTGGTGAACCAAATTACTGCTGAATATATATATGTTCAGTTTTATCTGGTCACTGACCAAAATAAAGTCAGTCACTCTGTCTGTCTATCTACGGGTATCTACGGGTATCTACGGGTATCTACGGGTATCTACGGGTATCTACCGATCTATCTATCCATCCATCCATCCATCCATCCATCCAGGCAAAACTTTTCACAGTTGCTCTGCCATTGCTTTCTTCCTAGGGCTGAAAGAAAGAGACTGGCCCAAAAGACTTCCATTCACTTCGAGTCTAAGGCAGGATTGGAACTCATAAAACCTTCCAGTTGCTTCTACTGCATTCACTTCTACACCAATGTGGCTGTCAGAAAGATACTGTTTTGTCCTTGTGCAAAGTCCTTTTTCCAGGTTCAAAACTTGAAAATACTGTATGTTGCAGCTTAATACTTGCTCCTCATCTGTTTAAGATTTACTTCTGAAGCTAAATACTTAGAATAACTAACATTCCTTTTAGCTCAGGGAGGTTATTTAGAGAGCCTACAGTATATGGGAACCACACACTTCTCATACAGAAGTATTTCTAGGAAAAACAAAACAAACCTATTACTCAGGAGTTTCAGGGCTCTGTTAAAGTATCTTTTGAGTGACATATCAGTGTTTAAAAATATGGTTATATCGAACTATACATGATAAACAAATAGACTTCAGTTTCCATTGTCTTGAGAATCACAAGGCCTCTGAT
>NW_015411152.1:0-1950 GCF_001527695.2 Protobothrops mucrosquamatus
GGGTGGGGGTTAGGGTTAGGCCGCCGCTGCTTTCCCCCCCTCTCAATGCAGAGTTGGAGGAAGAAATTTACATGGTTCAAGCACCAGGGTATGGAAGTAAAAAGGCTGGCACTGTGTATAAACTGAAAAAGGCCATTTATGGGCTGAAGCAATCAGCCAGAAACTGGAACATCTGTTTAGATGTGGCATTGAAAGGTCTTGGGTTCAAGAGTTATAAGGCTGATGGTTGCATATATATTGCAAGGTTCCACGGTGGGGATTGCCAATTATTAGATCATTTGTGGATGATCTTTGCTTCATTGCAAAGGATCTGGCACAGGTGAAGGAATTTGCTAATCAATTGGAGAAAAAGTTTGAGTTGAAAAGTCTGGGTGAAATGCAAAACTATCTTGGTGTAGAGATACAAAAAACTGAGAAAGGTGGCTACGTTCTCAGTCAAAGAAGGAAAATTGAACAACTGTTGGAGAGATACAACATGAAGGATTGTAATTCTGCTCCAACACCTATGAGCACAACACTTTGGGCTAGGACAAAAGTGAAGCCTGTGATCAGGAGATATATCAGTCAGCAATAGGGAGCCTGTTATATCTGTCACAGTGATCCAGAACAGACACAGCTGTTCTAAACTTCTAAACATAGAAGTTAAAGAAGCTGTAACAGTATTTGAAGATAATGCTGCTTGCATTAAAATGGCAACAGGTGACAGAGTGAAAAGTAGAAGCAAGCATGTGGACATTAAGTATTGTAATGTCAGAGAAGCCATCAAAAGTAAACTAATTTGCTTGCTTAATTGTTTTTCAGATGACAATCTGGCAGATGTAATGACCAAGCCATTGGGTGGAGTACACCATGGGAAGAGTATTAAATTATTTGGTTTTGTGTTTACTCCAGTCATAAAGGGAGGAGTATCACTGTGCAAGAAATTTTATGAACTGGAATAGCCATAGCAACAAACCAGCCAATGAGAACTGTTTTTGATTAAGACCCAGTATTGGCTGTGTAAGGCATGTGATTCAGCCTAGGTCTGAGCGTGTCTTAGTCTTCTTTATGTCTTTTTCTGATCTCCAAGTTAAGAGCTGTTGATGTTCCCCAGAGCTGAATGAAACTGTATGTATCATGTTTATATATATTTTATAGATAAAGTTTTTCTAAACTACGCCTCCTGCTCATTTTGAATGTGTGCTTATTTTTGGGCTTATTTTTTCGCTGGAAAGCTGTAAAACTCTTTAACAGAGGATTGGTTATAAAGTTTTTTTTTTCATTAGTGCCATAACTGTGAATGGTTGTTAAATGAGGACTATTTGTATACATTCTCTTTAGTTCACTAATAATGTAAAGGAATAATTTAAAGGAACTGTAGTATTCTGACTTCTCTTGGAAAAATAGTGGAACAGTAACAACTACAGGGTAAGCGTTCTGCTGCTGTTTCCCAATTGTTTGTAGAAGGACCATGTTCATTCAGCACAAACAACTGGACTGGAAATAGTGGCTCTTGAAAAGCAAGATTTTTAATAATAGAAACTCATTTGTCCCTGCTCAAAGTATCTCATATCACCCTCCTTACCCTCTTCCCTAACCCCAGGTGCTTTGTTTTTTAATCTTGTATAAAACTAGGAGCCACTTCAGGCAACACATAACAAAATCATCTGTACTCCCGTGGCCCACACATGTCTTGTTAATTTTCTGGAAGTGAAAAGGAAAAGAAAAGAAAAGTTGATTATTACAGGATGGCACTGCCAGCTGATTTGACTTATTATGCCCTTCCAAACAGCAAATGCTTTAGGAGCATAATAACTAAGGACTAGCATGTTCTATAGTGAAAAGCATTGCCTCAACAATAGCAATCATTAAGATGGCCTAGGCCAAAGCACTTGCTTTAGCATCCACTCTTGTAATAAAAGCTACATATAATTGAAATAATTACACACTTTCCCCCCATTGTGCCATTTC
>NW_015411153.1:0-1950 GCF_001527695.2 Protobothrops mucrosquamatus
GTTAAATATATAATATTCATCAAGGTGAATTCCTTTCCCAATTTTGATCTGTAAATTGCTTCAAATTGTTTAGTAGAAGAAAGAAGTGATATCCTTAAGTTTTTAAGCATTGTGTTGCCTGTCCTGCCCTTAGGATAATCAATAAGTAGATATCTGTATGTAATTTCTTACTTTTTCCAGTATCCTTGATATGCTAGCAGTCTGATTGCAAGGACCCTTTCTTCTTTGAAATTCAGCTTTTAAATTTGGCAGTTCTCATTCCATGTAATGTTAAAGGCTGGATTATAAAATTTTGAGAGCTATTTTTCTAGCACATGAAATAAATGCAATTGTTCATTACATAAGCATTTCTTACCAGATTTTGGTATTGGAATACAAATTGATTTTCCCCCCAGTTGCTTGGGCACTGCTGTGTGCTGTATATATGACTTGCTATTGAAGTACCCCACGGTCCACCTTCTCCCCCAAAACAGACCCTTCTAATATACACTTCCCAGGAAAAAATGTTGACGCTAGGGCCCTACAGATAGAGGGAGATGAGAGAGAGAGAGAGAGAGAGAGAGAGAGAGAATCTTGCTTAGAAACCATTGCATTGTATTTTAAAGGGTTCTATAGATACTACATGAACTTCTGCAGTTTATAATTAGCACTGTTTTCTAGGGCCCATTTAATATTTTCTGACTAAAATTCTGTAATCACTCTTTTGTATCTATCACCAATTTGGAAACTTTTTAAAAGAGTTCTGAAGATTCATGCCATCTTTTCTTTGTATCTTCTTTCTCCAATAGACCTTTGCTTCTTTATCTTTTATTATGCCCATCTTTACACAATACCTGCTGATTTCTGCAATTTTCTTAAATACATATATTGTCATTCTCATTTGCCTGTAATCTTCCATTGTGGATTTAGCAATGTCTTTTTGTCTCTTGTTCTTCCATGCAACTCAGGATTTAATTGGGCAATTTTTCCTTTGTTCCAGTTGCCTTTTGTTTTCTTCAGCTATTTTCAACATATGAACAGACAGCCTTTTTTTTTTTTTTGCATTTTGGGATATTTATCTTTGACTCATATTTGATTATTATAGATAACCCTCACACTTTGTTGTTATCTAATGGTTGCCCAGATGTTCTCTCCCTACAGAGATTCTTAATCCTCTGATTCCTTATTGGTAACTTTATTTTTATATCTTTATTTCACATACCAATGCACTGACATTGGAGTGAATTTAAAACTGCAAAACAACGGGATACAATAAATCACACAATCTCAAACCTGCAATTGTCTATTCTGGAGGTAGAAACCTGACATTATCAATATGTTTTTGACATCTCACACATTCCCTTGTTGCTGTGGGGCATTAAAATAAAAACAATAAAGTAACATTAAGATACTTACCCTTGCAATAAACTTTTATGTCAACCATGAATATGTTAAAATCCTAATATACATTAGATGGCAGCCAAGAGGCACAAATATTCTGAAGCTGCACATTTGCAACCAAGATCTGATGGCTTTAAACATGGGGAATTTGGAAGTGGGTGGGAAATTCTATTGTGCTTATATGTTAGCACAATTCCTCTGATCAAACTTTGATCCAAAGAAGAATGGTAAGAGATGTGAGGCATCCAGAAGTCTAGACTTTTACACAGGGTCAGGAACTGAATGAGACTCTGCTACTCCTTCAGACCCCAGTATCTGATAGCCCCGAACTTAAGCTAACTTCATTACTCCAAATTCACAAGAGATCGGTGAATAATAATAATAATAATAATAATAATAATAATAATAATAATAATAATAATAATAATAATAATAATAATAATAATAATAATAATAATAAAGTTGGAAGGGACCTTGGAGGTCATCAAGTCCAACCCCCTGCTCAGGCAGGTAACCCTATACCATTTTGGACAAATGGCTGTCCAGTTTCTTCTTAAAAACTTCCAAATT
>NW_015411154.1:0-1950 GCF_001527695.2 Protobothrops mucrosquamatus
TATTGAGACAAAACCATTATAATGAATTAAAACTGTTATGTATTGATACATACCTCTAACTGTTTTGGAGGGAAAAGTTAAGTTCAAGTTTGAGCGGGAAAACACCGTTTGAATTGATTGGTCGCCGCCTAGAGGCAGCAAGTATAAATAGCCGTCATTCTGCTGGTTAAGTCAGTTCTGTTTTCTGTTGCAATAAATCCTGTTGTATTAACCCGGTCTGGTTAATGCCTCCAAAAACCCACTACACAGTAAAAACAATTTAAAAACCTTAAATATAATCAAAGCCTTTGGAGAGTTAATTCAAAATCCTACATATATAACAGAGCCATTTGCAGTTCCCTATTTCTGTAGGATCACCAAGCTCGCTGACAAAACCATATTTTAAGGGATTTCCAAGAGTTAATAGACTCAGAACTGCCATCCTCCCAGCTCCTGAAAAAGATGGCAACTACACCAAAACCTTCCCTGAACTTCCTCACTGGGCATGCAAGTGGATGAGAAATAGCTTTGTTGGAGAATTGCTTTGACTTTTTTTATGGCTGGCTTTGTCTTGGCATGTTGGGTGAAGTAGCCATTATATCTTCAGCAAACCATACACAGAAACAAACTGGGTGATTTGGGGCTAGTCACCCTCTGCCTACTCTAGGAAGAAGGCATGTGGTAGTGGAAAGGCTGTTCCTGAGGGGGATGAGTGAAAAACACCCAGAGTCTCTACTTCCAGCAAGGTCACATCATTTCAGCTGCTCAGAGAAAGCAAGCCGGAAACTACAGGCATTTGCTACACAAGTGTGCTCTCATGCTCAGGTTATCATCACTTACTCACACCCTCATATCCCTGGAAAATTGGCACACTCAAACCAGTTTCAACTGAACTCTGAGGCACAAATGGCTCTTTAAAATACACAGAGACCCAGTGAATTAAAAACAACAGCAGACTTTGACTGATTATGAAGTAGATCTATTTGGTCTTATACACATGCACACAAAAACACACACTCATCCATACTTACCCCACATCCACAACTAGGCTGCCTGACATTAGCCAGAGGGACAAGCTGCCAAGTCCTGATCCAAAAATGACCCCAAAGTCTGGGCAGGCCTCAGGACCTCTTTTGATCCCTCAGAGTGTTGATGGGAGAGGCTTCCCGTGCAGGCCCAACTCTAGGGTTGCCAGATCTGCTTCCAAAAAATAGCGGACAAGCGGGGGGGGGGGGGGTTAAGTAGTAAAAAAAATAGACTGTACAGCTTTAGATTACGTACCATTTCATCATAAAGCTTTTGAATAAAAAAAAATGTCCACTATTTTGTGAAAAAAAATAGTGAACACAATGTGAAAAAAGTGGACTGTCCACTCAAATAGTGGACACCTGGCAACCCTACCCAACTCCTTGGTTGCCAAATGTGGGGAAGGGCTTGCTATGTGCTCAGGCCAAACTTTTGTTCTTTCCTTCATGCCTTGGTTCTTTTTCCTGGCTTTTCTCCACCCTGCTTTACATGCGTTCACCACTGTTAGTTCTGGTGGCTTCGGCCTAGGCTGACATATTGCTCACTTAACAAACAGTTGCTTTGCATTCAGAGATCTGATGCTCCTCCCAAATTACTTACAACCCAATTCCAGAGTTCTGATGCTGTTTCCCCCCCACACTGTCACATAACTCTCTTTAAGGCCAATTACAGTGTATTTTCCAAGAAACCAGACTTTGGGGCAGGTTTCTGCCAACAAAATGGCCGTAAGAATGCATTGGCTTGCTGGGGGCTTCCGGTGGCAGGCGCCTTCGCTGGTCGCAGCTGATTGCTGCCTCCCGCCTGTTTTGCGTAAAAGCCGGTTTGACAGCCAGTATCAGCTGTCAAACGGCTTGAAACCTCTCCCCTGGGCATAAGGGGAGAGGTGAGCTGCCCGGGGTAGGAGTTGAGTTCCCGAGTCGTCCTATTTGGACGATGTAGGTGAGA
>NW_015411154.1:11539-12968 GCF_001527695.2 Protobothrops mucrosquamatus
CGTCTGACCGAGCCCCCTGCGACGAGGTCGACTGAATTAGGATGTCGTCGAGGTAACATTGCACCCGAATTGGTTTCAATCTCAGGTGCGCTGCCAGAACAGCCAGCACCTTTGAGAAAACCCTTGGGGCCGACGACAGGCCGAATGGGAGTGCCCTGTATTGGTAATGATGTCCCATGTAATAAAACCTGAGAAACTGCCGGTGATTGCTGGTGATGGGAATATGGAGGTAGGCTTCTGTGAGGTCCACCGATGTGAGGTAGTCCCCCTTTCGGATGCTGCCCAGGATAGACTGAAGTGTTTGCATTTTGAACCTTCGGTATGCCAAATAAAGGTTCAGGCGTTTTAGGTCTAAGATTGCCCTCCTGATGTTTTTGGAACCACAAAGAGGATGGAGTAGAATCCTAGTCCCTGCTGTGCCACAGGCACGTGCTCTATGGCTCTGATGTCTAATAGGTGCCTGATGGCCTCCTGCATGAGGTTCCTGCGCAGGGACTTTCGTGAGTGGGGGCAAGCAATGAATCGCCTTGGGGGACTGGAAATGAATTCCAGGGAGAGGCCGTGTCTGATGGTATCCAGAACCCAGGCGTCTGTGGTGGTAGCCTCCCATTGAGTGAGGAAGAGGGACAACCTTCCCCCTATGGGAGGATCCGGCTGAGGATCATTTCTTACGGAAGGGACGACCCCCGCCTCGAAAGGGCCGTTTAGACTGAAATTGCTGTCTGGGTCGCTGGGTAGGCCTGTCTGCCTGACGGTCCTGTCTAGAAGTGAAGCTCCGGACTGGCTGTGTGTTCTGAGGAGTGGCAACCGGACGAAAGGACTGCCTACGGTTGTATGTAGGCCGCCTGTCTGATCGTTTGGTGATGTGTGCCAAGATCTTTTTCTTATCCTTATTTTCGGATAGAAAAGGTGATAAGGCATCCCCAAACAGCTTACTACCCTGATATGGGGCAGCCGCCAAGCGCCACTTGGCCTTTGCATCTGCCTGCCAGTGCCTTAGCCATAATAGACGGCGAGAAGTCACGTTAGACGCCAAGGTTCTAGAGGAAAACCGGGCGGCGTGCCAGGATGCATCGGAGGCATATTCCGTCGCAGCCACTAACTTACTCAAGTCTTGGTGCGTGCGGACATCCTCCGGAGGGGTCCTGGCCTGTAGCTGACGGAGCCAGATTAGGGCAGACCTCGAAAAAAATGAAGCCGAGGTGGCTGCTCTAATGGACCATGCTGCCACCTGGTGTGACCTCCTAAAGGCCATCTCCGACCTACGCTCCTCAGATTTCAGGGCCTCTGCCATATCTCCAGAAATCGTGGAGGGGGAGAACAAATTAGAGAGGGGTTCATCTACTGTGGGAACCTGTAATGCCTCCTCTAATTCTGAGGCCACGCTGAATAGTTTCTTGTCATTACCACCGGGGGTGGGAAAGGTACC
>NW_015411155.1:0-1950 GCF_001527695.2 Protobothrops mucrosquamatus
ACATTTTAATCTATATATCACAGGGTAGTCAAGCTACGTAGAACCACAACTGCTAGCTTGAAATGAGTGAAAATGAGAGATTTTCAGGGGGAGTGCTGGCTGTGTTTTCACTGTGCCTTTAGAGCAGACTGGGTGGGTGGTCAAATCTTTCCTCTCCCTCCCTTCCCCCTTCTTTCTCCAGGTGAGGAGAGAGAAAGAGGGGGGGGGAGAGAGGCACTTGCGCTTCCTCTCTCTCTCTCTTTCCTCTCTCTTTCTCTCTCTTTTTCTCTTTCCCCTCTCCCTCTCTTTCCTCTCCCTCCCTCCCCCCTTTCTCCAGGTGAGGAGAGAGAGGCACTTGCATTTCCTCTCTCTTTCCTCTCTCTTTCTCTCTCTCTCTTTTTCTCTTTCCCCTCTCCCTCTCTTTCCCTTCCTCCCCCCTTCTTTCTCCAGGTGAGAAGAGAGAAAGAGACAGGGAGAGAGAGACACTTGTGCTTCCTCTCTCTCTCTTTCCTCTCTCTTTCTCTCTCTCTCTCTTTCCCCTCTCCCTCTCTCTTTCCTCTCCCTCCCTCCCCCCTTCTTTTTCCAGGTGAGGAGAGAGAAAGAGAGGGAGAGAGAGGGAGAGAGAGGCACTTGCGCTTCCTCTCTCTCTCTCTTTCTCCCCTCTCCCTCTCTCTTTCCTCTCCCTCCCTTTCTCCCCCCCATCTTCTGCTCACCTCACATTCTTCGCTGACAAAGCAGCCGGGACTCCGGCGTGCCTTCCCAGCCAGCTGGGCCAATGGTCCCGCAGCTGGAGATCGCAGTGGCTTCTCTCTCTCAGGGCCGTGGCTTGCGGGAAGGCTGGCCTGCTCAGCAGAGGCTCTGGCAGGCTGCTCCCAGCGGGGATTCCAGGCTTCCCCATGCGGTTCCCCGACCACGTGTACCTCGGACGGGGCCAGCCAGGGAAAGGGACTTCCTGGCCGTGCTTCTCCCAGAGGGCGGGGCGCCCGGGCACAGGGCCAATCAAGAGCCCTGCGAGGGGGCAAATCTGCATGAAAGAGAGAGAGAAGCACAAGTGCCTCTCTCTGTCTCTCTCTACAAATGGCAGAGGACGCTCGGAGCTGCAGGGAAAGGCTCAAAAGTGTCCTCAAAACATCTTGCTCCATCGCCCCCCTATCGCCCCCTTTTCGTTCCATCGCCCCCACGCCGCCCCTTTTCGTTCCATCGCCCCCCTGAAAAATGAAATCGCCCCCTGGGGGGCGGTATCGCCCAGGTTAAGAACCACTGGACTAGATGACCTCCAAGGTCCCTTCCATCATCATCATCATCATCATCATTATTATTGATCATCGCACAGTCAGCCAGATGTTCAGACTGGATTTGGCATTTTGTCTACCTATCGAGTCCTTACCAAGGACCTGGGATAGGCAGATGTGGATGTTTGATGGTATTACAGATATTGTCGCAGGATGGAAGCAGTTCCTAGTAAGGCCTCCTATTGCAATTGACTAATGGTGAATTTGTCAATGCCAATGGTGTTCAAGTGGTGCTCCAGTTGTTTTGGGATTGCACCCAAGGTGCCTATTATTATTATTATTATTATTATTATTATTATTATTATTATTATTATTATTATTATTATTATTATAGAATGTAAGGGGAGATTAAATATTTTGTCTGTTAAAATTCTGTTGGAATGGAATTTTTAAACAAATAGTAATTTTGGAAAAAAGGTAGATTCCCAGTTTATGTTCAAATAGTAGCTATCTTTTCAGAATAATTTTGGAAAAACCCTCGCTCTGGTGTTTTAATGGTTAGTTTCTCTTCAACTCTATAAGTTGCTGGATTCACTTATTGTGCTAAATTATAATGTTGGTTTGTTTTTGCCATTGCATGATCTCCATTTTGGATTAATATAGGTTGACTTACTACCACAATTGGGACTACAATTTCCATCATAAGCCATTATGGCCATAAGTCAAGTTGGACCCAATT
>NW_015411156.1:0-1950 GCF_001527695.2 Protobothrops mucrosquamatus
GACAAGAAGCAACGGATGGAAACTAAGCAAGGAGAGAAACAACCTAGAACTAAGGAGAAACTTCCTGACAGTGAAAACAATTAATCAGTGGAATGGCTTACCTTTGGAAGTTGTGGTGCTCCATTACTGCAGGTTTTCAAAAATAGATTGGACTGACATTTGTCCAGATGGTATAGGGTCTTGAGCAGGGGATTGGACTCCAAGATCTCAACTCTCTTATTCTGTATTCTTTATTAAAGTTGAGTACTCTAGTTTTTATCCCAGATGAAATCTGTCTAGTTCCTGCTGCTTTGATCTTATCCAGCTGCATGGGGGCTGGAGAGCTCAACTCTTCCTGTGCCTCCTTAATTAACGGATATCTTTTTTTCCCCTAATTTCCCACTTCTGTGCCAGGACAAGCCACTTGGTGGTGCTGGGCGCATTTGACAAAAGTACTCCTGGGGAAGACGTTCAGGTCATCAAGATAGCCAAGGTGAGCAGGGCGTCTGTGACATGGAAGCATCTTTGGGACAAAAATGCCCATTAGGTTGCGCAGCCTTGCAGAATGAGCATCACAACAAGGGTGCTAAAATAGCTTTCTTGGGACACAGCCTGAATAGACGGTCTCATGAATTCATCGGTCGTAACGAAGAGTATGGTCACTACGTGGAAAGAAATTAGGCTGTTGACTAAACTGGGAGTTTCAAGAAGCTTCCTAGAAGAAACGAAAGGCCTGGAGATGTTCATGAAGTCACCAGGAATTGAGCTCATGAGGAGGGAGTCCAGGTTGATGAGTCACCGCTAGCCAAGATGTAAAAAGAGCTAAGCAGGTTCAGACATGGTTAGTATTTGGATGGGAGATTAGGGAAACCCAACATTACAAATTATGTTGGGAGGTTGAAAAGCTACCTCTGAAGAAGAAACCACAAGGCCTGGAGACCTGGCTTTGCCCCATGATGGGGCTGCAGCAATGGAGGGGGCCATTAGGTTAGGAAAGACCCCCCCACATCTCCCCATGTACTTCGTGTCCCCCTCCTCCCCATCTTTTAACAGTAGTTATTACTGTTGTTATTTTTTGCTTTATTATTTTAATGTCTTTAAGCTGCCCAGAGTTGTGTCTGGACAAGAGGGGCGGCCTGTAAATAAAATAAAAATAAAATAAACAAGCCATCAAGATGACGCAGGGACGTGTCCATGTAATCCATTTAGGTAATTGGTGCCACAAGAGCCATTTCCGAGACGTGATCCCAGCTCTCTCTTGGCGTCAACTAAATCCTTTCCTTTCCTCCGCCAGGTTTTCAAAAACCCCCGGTATAACATGCTCACCATCCGAAATGACATCACGTTGCTCAAGCTGGCCACCCCAGCCCGGCTGACGGCTCGTGTGTCCCCTGTGTGTCTGCCAAAAGCCACCGACGCCTTCCCTGGTGGGATGACCTGCGTCACCAGTGGATGGGGATATCTGCATCATGCTGGTAAAAGGGGGGGCTCTCCTTCTTGGGGGACAG
This sequence comes from Protobothrops mucrosquamatus, assembly GCF_001527695.2. Classification (NCBI taxonomy): domain Eukaryota; kingdom Metazoa; phylum Chordata; class Lepidosauria; order Squamata; family Viperidae; genus Protobothrops; species Protobothrops mucrosquamatus. Next base: position 1,488 of record NW_015411156.1, read on the forward strand.
GCAGTAAATAAGACAGGAAGGGAAGCTCTGATGAACAGGAACCTGGGTCATTTTATTTATCTAGGTTGCTTCTCTCCTTGGTTAGTTTCCGCCCGTTGCTTCTTCTCCTGCCTTCAGGGGCTTTGGAGAACAGGTTGACCCTCCCTCTTCTTTGTGGCAGCCCCTCAAATATTGGAAGACTGCTATCATGTCACTCCTAGTCCTAATGAAGAGAAGGACAAGGGGTGATGTGATAGCAGTGTTCTAATATCTCAGGGGCTGCCCCAAAGAAGAGGGAGTCAAGCTATTCTCCAAGGCGCCTGAAGGCAGGACAAGAAGCAACAGATGGAAACTAATCAAGGAGAGAAGCAACCTAGAACTAAGGAGAAACTTCCTGACAGTTAGAACAATTAACCAGTGGAACAACCTGCCTCCAGAAGCGGTGAATGCTCCAACACTGGAAGTTTTTAAGAAGAGACTGGAC
>NW_015411157.1:0-1241 GCF_001527695.2 Protobothrops mucrosquamatus
GGGGGTCCATCTCAACCCACGAGGACATTTTTCCCAAAGTTCCTCTGAAATCTACGTCCTTCAATTCAATCCTGAAGTCCGAAGTCTCCAGCGAGGGAGGGCGGAGTCAAAAGGATCGAGATGGCGGCTGTTTTGAAGGGCATCACACACACAGCTAAAAAGCAGCAGGACTTTGACTGCAGAGCATGGCACAATCGGACCCCCCATCTTGACTTTTTTTGCTCTCCCTGAAAACAGCCCTCTTGATGATTTTGAACAATAATTTTATTAAGGATTAGATTCACATATCAAAGCAAGAAACCTAATGCAAATATCTGTGTATGAATATAGGAAAGAGAGGATGGGGGGGGGGGGGAACACCCAGAAAATATAGTAGAAAAAGGAACTTTCGATCTTTGTCCTCAACCAGCATATATTCAACATCAACACATTATCACTAAATAAGCAACCAGATGCATCCTAAAATCCCATTTTCTCCTCTCTGAATCTTCCGTTCTCCTCACTGATCAACGGCTAGTAAAAATTAACAAAAATGCCTGGTGCCTTGATTTAGGACTTTAAGCAATTTATGACTGGAAATCCATTCCAAATTGTGGCCATAACTTTAGGACTACCTGTATTCTGCAAAACATTATACATACTCCCCACACATTTATAACTCTTTTGTGTAATCACTCTGGCAAGTTACTAATGCTGCTTTGTGAGGAAAACATCCTCACACCCCCAACACTTATGCCCTTTTGCCTCATTGTGTACTCTCTCCTAGTATTTGAGGTTGCTTCACTAGAAAAAAACACTTTCCCCACACCAAACATTTGTAGGATTTCCCTTCTGGGACTGTGTGAAGGTCCTGGTGAACAGTAAGGTGTGACTTCTGAAAAAAAAAAAGTTCCCTCATCGTTCACAACTGAAAGGGTAGAGATCTCTGCTATGGACATTCTGATGCATTTTTAGCTTTGATTTACAATGAAAAGTTTTTCTAACACTCTGCACACTTGTGAGGCCTCTCTCCTGTGTGAGTTCTGGTGTGCGTGCGAATTGCTGAAGATTGGGCAAAACATTTCCCACACTCCAGACATTTATGTGGTTTCTCTCCAGTGTGGATTCTCTGATGTATCACGAGATGACTTTTCTGTGAAAAACATTTATCACACTCTGAGCATTTGTGAGGTTTCTCTCCAGTGTGGATTCTCTGATGTATCACAAGATGACTTTTCTGTGAAAAACATCGGTCACACTCT
>NW_015411157.1:10835-12785 GCF_001527695.2 Protobothrops mucrosquamatus
GAATTGTAGATTGACACCAGGTTGTGTTTCATGTGACCCAAAATTCAGTTAATGTGATGCTTTCATGTGTGCAATTATGGCAACTTTGTGTACAGCTGTGGTTTTAACCATAAATAAATCTAGTCCCAATCAACTCCACCTATCTAATCTGGGAGAGCCAGTTTGGCCTAGTGCAGGGGTAGGCAACCTTGGCTCTTTTATGACTCGTAGACTTCAACTCCCAGAATTCCTGAGCCAGCCATGCTGAGGGAAAAGGGAGAGGTTTCCAAGCTGAGCCAGGCTGGCTCAGGAATTCTGGGAGTTGAAGTCCACGAGTCATAAAAGAGCCAAGGTTGCCTACCCCTGGCCTAGTGGTTAAGGCAATAGGTTAGAAAGCCGGAGACCATGAGTTCAAATCGTGACTCGACCACGAAAGCCAGCTGGGATCAGTCACTCTCTCTGGCCCACCTCACAGGGTGGTTGTAAGGAACATAGGAGGAGGAAAGTATGTCGGAGGTGTTTGTTGCCTTGAGTTATTCATAAAAATAATATAGGTGGAATATGATAAAAGTAAAAAAAATGAAATTAATTTTAATGGAGATTTTGTCGGGGGTGTACAGCAGAGGGTCAGACTAGAAGACCTTCATGGTCCCTTCCAAGACGAGGAGCCTGTGATTCTCTATCTTGCTCAAAAGGAAATATTATTCTTCATTTCTATTTTTTTAACAAATAAAATATTGTTTCCAAAGATTTATCTGCAAGCTAACAATCAACAGAAATACAGGATGGAGTCTTGGAAACTCTCGGATCCCCCGTCAGACACAATCAGCACTCTCAAACCCCACAAAAGAACCCACGAATGCTCAGAGCGTGGAAAATCCTTTGCTCGCAGGTCCTTCCTTTTGACCCACAGGAAGGTCCGTGTGGGAAGCGGATCCAGTCAAGGTTTGGAGGGAGATGCCAAAGATCTCACAAGTCACCCCAGCCAAAAACCCTATAAATGTGTAGAATGTGACATATGCTTTGCTCAAAAGTCACAACGTCTTAGACATCAGAAAATCCAGAATGGAGTGGGGCTTCTGGCCTCTTCCCTCCCCCTCCAAGCACAGGGCGGGGCCCCCTGTGAGCACCTTGATCCGGACCCCTGGTTCCCCAGAGGCGCCTGGTACCCTGATGCTTCTCAAGTCTTATGGAGGCTCTTTCCCTTTATGGATTTAAGGCTCTTTGGGAAGAAGGTCCAGTCCTGGGCTATCTGGAAGGTCAATGGATACTAGGAAAAAAAGGCCGTTCTGCTAGGTTCACCCTGCTAATTCCTCTACACACACACGCACACACACACACAGTGCATCTGGGAACATTCAGCTCCTTCCGCCAACAAAGGGTATTTCATTACTCTTGGTCCCTCCCGTGGGGGATCCCTGCCGGCTTCCCTTCCTAGTCAAAGAAGAGCAGCTGAGTTTGGATCGCCCCCCCCCTTTTAGCCAAGAGCTCAGGCACAGCTGGACACACACACACACACACACCCTACCTGTGGGAGTTCTGTACAGGCAGCCATCAACCTGCGTCCATTTGATGTTATTATGACGGACACCCCCCCCACACACACAAAAGGTACTTTATGACCCAGATCTAGATACCTATTTATTCTCATTTATTTATTATCACATTTAGAAACCATCTATCTCACAGAGCGACTGATTTGCCTTGTTAGGAAAACATCCATCCATCCATCTGATTCCATGGCCACTCTTCTTGTAAAGGATAACTCTTGCGGGGGGGGGTTGGCTTGCAAACATAATAGAGAAGCCTAAAAGAGCCAAGGTTGCCTACACCTGGCCTAGCCTCACACAAGGACCCACACTGGAGGAGAAAGATCTGCCCCGCTTCTAGCGGTCGGGGGGGGGGACACTCTTCCCATGGGCAGAGGAAACCTCGACACCGGCGCCCATCGGAGGAGCAGAGGAGGTTTTG
>NW_015411158.1:0-1950 GCF_001527695.2 Protobothrops mucrosquamatus
CTGTTGTGTCTGAATTTTGCAGGCTTTGATTCAATGTCTACTTGTACCTCCATGCTGCTACCATCTCTAAGTAAGAAAAAAGGATAACAGTTCTGTTTTAAGGTAGAACATGTCCAAACTCATCTCAGTTAAATTCAGTTATAAACAGCATTTTAAAACATATATGCAACAATTAGTTCAAAGTTTGAAAAAAGATGTCATATCTTGCTAAGAGGATGATTCATCAATACTACTTTTAATACTTCTTTTTCAGAAAGTAATCTGCAATGATATGTGGATTCTATATTATAGATCTGACCAGATTTCAAGGCAAAGTTTGACTTTCAAATCATGTTTTGACTTCAGAAGTTGACAGAGTTGAAATTTCATACAATATGATCCAAGATGCCTAAACTTCTGCATGCTATTAGACAAAATGCCTTCCTAGATATATACATGGCAGAAGCTCATCAATTAAATTAAAAAACAAAATATACTCTGCACTTGACATGGTTATTTATTGCTCTTACTAATATCTATGTAGTCACTTAAGAGTCAACATCAATTTGACAGCAAATAATCAATTATAATCATACCAGAAATTTCTTACACAGCATATAAATACTGATTTTACCAACATAATTCAAACTTACCTGTCCAATGGAACATATGAATTTATAATGGACCCAGCCATTGCTTTGGTGCTGGCATTGTCACTCACTGTTCCTAAACTGACAGTGCCAGATTCGCCACTCAAACTGCATCTTTCCTTCTGCACATCTGCTTGGACTTCCAACCTTGGTGAAAATTCAGTATTAGCTCAATAACTAACTTGCATTTTTCATATCATATTGAAATCTTTTAAATGTTTACCAGCCACCCAGTGAAGAAAATAATTCTCACAGCAAATTAAGTGAAATACCCCTTAAAAAATTATAGTAGTAAATCCTAAAAAAAAATTACATATGAGAAATAGCCAGGATTAAATTATTTCCTTCTAAATAGTATAAGCAGTTAACTTCTAGTGTAGTAGCATATCACAAGTTTTTCGATTTACAACAATCCCATTTTCATGCAAGAATGTTTGACCCTAAACCATAATCCAATACTAAATATAAAAGCCAAGTATGCTAGAATTCCTATCCCTCCACATCGATTGCCATCATTGGAATTGGAGTTCTCCTTTAATCCAACTAAATTTAATCACGGTTTTCAGAATGTACCCACAAATGTTCAAGAGACAGATATTAGAATTTACAACAGTTGGCTACAATATATACTTTTTATTCCATTGTTAATTACAGCTTATGTACCAAATAATCAATTAGAGTTTCATACTTGGAATGCATTATCTTACCGGTTGTAGCAGTTGACCATTGCACTTCCTGACAGACTTCCTGTTATGCTAGCTCCAGCCAAGGCCATGGTGCTGGCTGTTTCACTCAGATTGTCTCGAATGGCTCCTATTCTGTCCATATGGCTACCACTTGCACTTAGGCTTCCAGTCAATCCAACACTTTCTTCCCCTATACTAGGATTGTGACGTGCCTCTGCTACTGATGTAGTGTCTAAAATGGAAAAGAAGGGGTATTTCAAGTCACTAAGGATATATCATTTACTAAAGTTTCACATTATAGAAAGCTTTGCTTTTATGGAAGCTACAGTAATAAAAACTGTAGTTTTCCAATTCTTGAAGAATTTATTTATTTATTTATTTATTTATTTATTTTATTAAATTTATATCCCGCCCTTCTCCTTGCGGACTCAGGGCAGCTAACAATCGAGTAAAAATACACAGATACATTACAAGATTAAAATTAATTAAAAGGAAATATTTAACTGTGATCTAATTAAAATATAATTAAAACCCCCTCTAAAAATTTCCCCTAGGCCAGTCCTGCAAGCTGGAATAACCATGTCTTAAGGGCGCGGCGGAAGGAAGGGAGATCAGGGATCACCCTGATCTCTGGG
>NW_015411159.1:0-1950 GCF_001527695.2 Protobothrops mucrosquamatus
CTATGGCACGGGTGCCAGAGGCGGCACTCAGAGCCCTCTCTGTGGGCATGCGCGCTGTCGCCCCAGTCCTAGGCCTTCAGCTGGGTTTTATAAAACCTTTTCACTTTAGGCCTCCGCTGCCTTGTGCAAAAAAAAAAAAGGTTCAATCAATCAGTCAATTTCAACTTCTCGCGGGGAAAAAAAGATCTTGCAAAGTTGGAATTGATTGAACTTTTTAGTCCCACCCAGTCAGCCGTTACCACCGCAGCCACGCCCACCCAATGGACCACACCCAGACAATGGGCCACACCCAGACAATGGGCCACGCCCACCCGGCACCCGACGATGCATAAGTGGGTTTTGGGTTGCAGTTTGGGCACTCAGTCTCTAAAAGGTTCACCATCACTGGCCTAAAAGAGACTTGGCTTGAAGCCCAGACTATAGATAAGACTTTTGCAACCTTCGCAGATATCAGCTGTGAGAAGCCTAGCTGTGTTCTGTACTCAGTGACAAAATTATTTTCATCTTCTGATTGTAAAGCTTTTAACTTAACATACCACTAAGAGAACATGGATGAAGATCAGGAACAGATTCTCTCTATGTTGAAAGCAATATATGAAACTATTCTTATAGCTGCTGATGAAATAAGAAGCTACAGAAAAGAACAAGATGTCAGCCTAGATATACGAACCCAAACTTTGATTACAACTAAAGAATCAACTACACAGAATATAATAGAAGAAGTGGAACAATCAAATACTATGATAGAAGATTCAACTGATCAACAAACACAGTTAACGGAAAACCCAGAAAAGGGACTGACAACACTGAAAATGGAAAAGACTCTCTATATAAACCAGAAGAAACCTGAGGATCAAGAAGAAGAACAGATTGAAGGGAAGATAAATATTTCAGGACAACTACGTCAAGATGGAAAAACAGATTTTTAGCCCTTCCAAAAAAATGGCGACTGGATGGCCTTCTTTATCTCAAATAATATATATAATAACAGAGGGAGATTTGTTTGATGATTTAAAAGCATGGATATGGAAGGCAAGTTGGCAAAGAAAGAAAGCTAGAATAAGGCTGAAGAAAATTGGGGTTTTGATCTATTAGTGAGGATTAAAATAGAATATATTCAAATAGATACGATGTGTACTTTGAATACTAGATCCTGTTATGAACTGAGATAAAGAAAATGTTGGTCATTTAAAACTTGGAAGTATAAATATTAAAAGTTAAATTTGAATATTGATTTTTTTATAAAGGCTGAATGTAAAAGTAACTAAGATATATATAAGCTAAAAATCTATTGATAAATGTAATAAATATGTTCTTAGCTGATATAATAAGAACTGTACTAGCTTAAATAGTAGATGATAGACATTAAGAGAAAAAGAGAGGAAGTATTTGATGTTGAAACAAGAGAAACTTTGGTTACTAAATTTAAGACATTTGGAAATTAGTAGAAAATAAGAATGTTATACTGTATTATTAATTAGATGATGTAAGATGATGAGAAACAGAATGTATTTAAATAGACAAGACGTGTATCCTGAATATTAGACTTTGTGATGAATTGTGATAAAGGGAACTTTGGTTACTTAAAACTTGGAAATTATAAATATTAAATGTTAATTTAAATATTAATATGAAACTAAAAATTGGGAAAAACTAATTAGGACATTGATTGTCTATAAAGAATGAATGTTAAAACAACCAGGCAAGTATAAGCTAAAAATTATCAATAAATGTAAGAATATTATTTTTATTTAATCAAGGAGAGAAGCAATCTAGAACTAAGGAGAAACTTCCTGACAGTGAGAACAATTAACCAGTGGAACAACCTGCCTCCAGAAGCGGTGAATGCTCCAACACTGGAAGTTTTTAAGAAGAGACTGGACAGCCATTTGTCCGAAATGGTATAGGGTTTCCTGCCTGAGCAGGGGGTTGGACTAGATGACCTTCAAG
>NW_015411159.1:11206-13135 GCF_001527695.2 Protobothrops mucrosquamatus
TACCCTTGATAGAAAAATAAAATAAGCTTCCAGACCTTCTCTTCTCAACTCCAACCACCCCGGCCTTCTCCTTTTCTTCCCTTTTCTAGCCTTCCTCCTTCCACTCACGCCAGCCACACCCAAGCCAACTGCAGCTGTCCCAATCTTTCCCTTCCCAGTCAAGCTCCTGCAAGCACTCTCAGGCAGTCCCCGCTACACAAGGAAGAAATGGATATTAAATTGCATATGATATTAGGGATGGTACAGACTTCAGAGATCCAGCTACTCTTCTAGATGATTTTTCTTGGGTGACAGACATTGTTAATGGCCCTAATTATTCTTCTCAGATATTCTGCTGACATACAATATAAAGACTCTCATGGCCCACGGTTGACTGCTGATCACTACCCAAATACATCCATGTGGTTTTCTCATGGAAACATGGAAAGGATTTGTCTTTGCCTTCTTCCAGGACATTTTCTCAACTTCCCAATCGAGTTCAGAGTCTTGGATGTTCTAGTGGGGTCCCATCTAAATATTAACCAGGACCAACACATCACATTGACATAATAACACATTAATAATTGAGATCAGAAACAAGTAAGATTTCTGCTTGTGGCCTAGATGAACCCCAAAGTATACAATTTCAAAATATAAGCTTTGGCTACTAATGAGCCCAACTATTAAATCTAAAGCCACTTTTTCCAATCTATTGGCAACTAAAAGCATGGACTACTGCTCCATCCCTCCCAGCTGTAACTGAAAGTACTCACTGTCAAACACCAAAAAAAGGCCTTAAGTTGATAACACTGGGGGACCATTTATCAAATCTGTATGTGGACAACCAATAGCTCCAAGGCTACATCCAGCCCAAATCCATTTTTCCAGCCTTCAGAATCCCTTCTGGTGATTCTGCACCAGAGACAGCACCAACCCTCAACCAATCCATGCAAGCCCCCCCCCCCAGCAGTTCACTTCCCAATGATCCTGACCTGATGTAACCTCCACATCACAAGACCCATCCCAAGCCTCTCACTGATGACTCACACCTGACCCATCACAAGATCCATCACAAGACCCTCACTCGACACACCCTTATAAACAGAAGAACACTGATCCTGACTTTCCCTAAACTCCACTGAAGATATTACCTAGCCTGGTAACGAAACATTCAGAAACCAACCCACAAGCTCAGAGAACGAACCTTCACCCTCATCCTACACCTGAGCTACAGATACTCATCACTGTTGCAAATTAACAATGGCTTTTCCAAAACAAAACTACTGGACACCCTAAAATAGATTTGAGATTGTTTTAATAAACAAATGATAAAACTGAAAGAAGAGAGAAACTCTCATAATTCCGCCATGCCTGATGTGGTTCTGGCCACTTTGCAACATTGCCCCACCTTTGCGGCTCTGAGCGCCCTATCCTTTATTTTCCAAAGTCTTCCAGCACTGTTGTGTGGCATAGGCACTGCATTCTAACAGTATCCAGGCAACATTTTCATGTATAATGTGGAATATTAATAGAAATGTTTTAAAGCAAATTAACATTAAAAGGGATAATATTTTTGCCAGTAGAAATGTTGTTGGATGGTCATGATATTCTTCTTGTTGTAATCCTTCTTCTTTCTTCCCAGCTTGCGGGCAGCCTGTGACATCACGGATTGTTGGAGGGCAGGCAGCTGTTGAAGGGACATGGCCCTGGCAAGCCAGCATTTTTCAAGCTAACAAACCGATTTGCGGAGGTTCCCTCATCAACTCCAACTGGGTAGTTTCTGCAGCTCACTGCTTTCTTTTGTGAGTAGACAATAGACACTACACAGAGGCATGGTCGAGCTTTGCTCCAGAACCAGCTGGAAGTTAGGCTGAATGAATCTGTCATCAGAGTTGTGGGTATCAAGAAGTGGGGGTCAGGCAATCGAGGAAAATAATAATAATAATAATA
>NW_015411160.1:0-1950 GCF_001527695.2 Protobothrops mucrosquamatus
TTTAGCGGGGTTTTTTAAGGGTAATTTTAAGGATAATTTTAATGATTGGCCTTCTTAAATATTTCCTTTTAATTCGGTTTTTAATGTAGATATTATTGTATTATTGTATTGTGGTTTTTATGAGGCTGTTAGCCGCCCTGAGTCCTATGAGGAGAAGGGCGGGGTACAAATTAAATTATTATTATTATTATTATTATAATAACAACAAGAAGAAGAAGTGAAAATAGCCTGGTGGGGGCAAATTTTTTAAAAACTAGAATAGAATTCTTTATTGGTCAAGTGTGATTGAACACACAAGGAATTTGTCTCTGGTACATAAGCCCTCAGTGTACAATGCAAGTAACAAATGATAAATCATGATCATAATCATAAAATACAATCATCATAAATCATGAGATACAAACTCAGTGATAGTCATAGGATACTAAATAAGAAAACATAAACCATAATAGGATACTAAATAAAGGCAATCGACGTAAAAAGTATTTGTAGTACTTTTGTACAAAGTAGCTCACTCAAGCAAGTTAGCCAGGTCTCTTATTACAAATAACAAAAGTAAGCTCCACAATTTAATAAGTCTGCTTGTGTGAATTACATTACAGGGTCTAAGAACACTCCAATCACTGAGCTTCAACACATTTCTAAAGAAGTGTTATTAGGGCACAACATAATATCACCCAATAATCAATATCAGCAGGACACACATATCTGCACGTATCAGATATTTTTGGAGTATTTTTCTTCAGTATTTCCTGTGCCAGTCCACATACTCTTTTCATGTAAAAAAGTACATAGCTGAAGGTTCATCAGGGAACTGGTGGGAGAAATTGGGGTACCAAATGTCTTATTAGCTCACTGAAGTAAAGCACTTGATTCTAATTGGACCAGTTCTTGATGTTTTTTGTGAAGTGTGAATTGAGTTCACATAACCAAACAATACCACCACCACCTCCTCCTCCTCCTCCTCCTCCTCCTCCTGCCCTTGATAACAGTGGTATTAGTGTTGGAATTCCAGCTTTGCATATGCTTTGTTCTGGTTTGTTTGACACTGCTTTAGATCAAGAAGCCAACTTTTAGAACTGGTATGCAAAATAATTACAGTTACTAGTCACGTACATGTTTTGTGTGCAAAAAGCATCAGGTTTGAATTATTGTCAACTGTTTTAGAGGTAAAAACTTGCATTTAGAATTGGTTCTGGTGACTAGTGCAGCTACTACAGACTAGGAATAACTGTGTGAGTCTCCTGTGCTAGCAATCTGTCTTCTGCATTATCAACCTACTTCAGCTTCTACCTTATCTTTAAAGGCTGCAGCATACAGAACATTGCAAGTGGTATGATAGTCAGGCTATAAATTGCCATCTTTAAGACTTCTTGTCTAGGTGATGCTATAATCACTGCATCTTCTGAAACTGGGAACATGAACTTCCCCAAGCTGTTTGAGCAAAAGGATACCAGGAGGACCCCCAAATCATGACTATTCCTTCTGGGGAACATGGTCTTATCTAGATCAACTCAGACAGGTATTTCTGGAGAGCCAAATTTGTTATGTATGAATAGCATCTCAGTCATCCTTGCGTTTAATTTGAGCTTGTCTTGTTGCCTTCATTTCCTGACAGCCTCCAGACAAAAATCAAAACTTCCATAGCATCACCAGTGCATTTTGATATGTTGAGGTGTAATTGAGTGGCACCCATTACTAATGACATTTAACTTCATACTGACTGATACCTTCTGTTGGCAGTTCCTTACGAGCTGTGGTAGAACAGTGCTTAGAATGCAGTATTGCAGGCTAATTCTGGCGACTTCCAGCAGTTCAATTCTCACTGGCTCAAAGTTGACTCAGCTTTCCATCCTTCCGAGGTCAGTAAAATGAGGAGCCAAATTGTTGGGGGCAATATGCTGACTGTGTTTAGAAGGGAGTGTAAAGCACTATGAAGTGTTATATAAG
>NW_015411161.1:0-1950 GCF_001527695.2 Protobothrops mucrosquamatus
TGTGTCTATGGAGTCTATCACTTTGTGTTTATCATACTTTGTGGGGTGCTATAGATTGATGTTTTATCTGTTATTGGCTGTTCCCTGTGTTGTGCCGTCTTTCTACAAAGATAAGGATTTGTGTGGACCTTGAGTCTAAGCTAGAACCTGGGATGCTGCTGACCCAGCAAATGCTCCATAGAATCAGACTGGAGCAAACCTTAAACTCATTTCCAATTGTCTGAGGCTGGCAACAGTAGGAAACTGTTAATATAAATGGCTTCAGGCATTTCAATTGTATTTGATTGCTGGTAGTTCCGAGCAGGAAAAAAAAAAAAAAAAGCATCTTCAGTGTGCTTCCTTTGGCCACGTGCTAGAGACAATTTACAACCCCTTTCAGTTTATAGAAAAGGCAGATCCACAAAAACTGCAAATAATACTAGAAAAGTGCAATGCATATTTTATACCTTTGCAGAACATTCCTTGTATAAACTGTATGGTTTTTCACTAGCAATCATGGAGTAGACGAGAGTGTTGATTCATAGGTAATGGAATTAAAAAGGCTCTTATTAATATGTAAATTTGGATAAGTGCAGAGACAGGATGACTTCAGCCTGGATAAAGCAGTAGAAATAGCCAGACCAGAAAAAAACTTTGATGCGAATGTTGGGAGTCTCCAGAAGCAAAATCCATGCTTTGTAAGTTGATGAATATTCTCAGTAAACCAGGAAGAGTTGTCTGGAAGGTGTATGCTTTGTAAGTTAATTCAGCTTTAGGGATGACGCCTTTTCGGCTATAGAAATCCACTGATGCTCTGGCTAAGTCACCAGCTAGTAAGTTTCCAGCAGGAGTAATAGGTACGGTAGTAAGGTCAGATATAAGTGTTTTGAAAAAACTCAGCAATAAGAAATTGGCCAATGCTGGGTGGTGTGTGTTATAAAGGGCCTTGCACAAATCAGCTGCCAAAAATGTGTGGAACAAAGAAAGTCTCAGCAGATAAAAAGAAATTAATATATGTGGTGGGGGGTGTTTCTATATTAAGAATGTCAGTATACCAATAAACTGGAACAATCCATGACATATACCAGTGTTTCTCAATCTTGGCAACTTTAAAGTGTGTGTACCTCAATTCCCAGAATTGCCCAGCATCCTGGCTGGGGAATTCTGGGAGTAGAAGTCCACACATTTTAAAACTGTCAGGGTTGAGAAACACTAATATAAACTACAGCAGTGTCTGGAATACCAGTGCTATTAATGCAACCTAATGTTCTTCCTCAGCAGATAACAAAATTACAACTAAGTTGGTAGCAGGAGGCATTTCTTGGTGAAAATACTTGTGCTTAGGAGGGCATGTTTTAAATTGGAAAGTGTGTTTCAACTCATTGCAAAACAGCTACAGAAGAACCTGATTTGTATTTTTAGGTGAAAAGAATAAAAGGTTGCAGTTTCTCCAAGGGATTCAACAGTCAAAGGCCATATGTTAGATCTGTGAAATATCAGCTTTATATGATCAATAAATTCATAGTGAGTTTTTTCCAATAGAAGAGAATATAGCTCAAGGTTGAACTCAAAGGCAATCCTTGGTGCTCTCTGAGTTTAGTTGCTTGCCTGTAGATCAGTGATTCTCAACCTTTTTAATGCCGCGACCCCCAACCGGTTGTAAGTCGAGGACTAAACCGGTCATAAGTCGAGGACTAAATTGGTCATAAGTCGAGGACTACCCAACTGGTCGTAAGTCGAGGACTTTCCCTGCCCGGGAGCACCGCGCATGTGTGGTTCCGCCCCCTGCGCCGGCCGAGGCGTAGCTGGCAAGCGGCAGAGACGGAGCAGGCCGACCACCAGCTGGCCCAGCCCAAGGGAGGTAAGGCACCCGCCGGAAAAGGGGAAAAAAATGGCGGACAGCCTTGCTTGGCGACCCCCGTGAAATGGTCGATCGACCCCAAATGGGGTCGCGACCCATAGGTTGAGAAC
>NW_015411162.1:0-1950 GCF_001527695.2 Protobothrops mucrosquamatus
GTTTTTAAGAAGAGACTGGACAGCCATTTGTCCGAAATGGTATAGGGTTTCCTGCCTGAGCAGGGGGTTGGACTAGATGACCTTCAAGGTCCCTTCCAACTTTATTATTATTATTATTATTATTATTATTATTATTATTATTATTATTATTATTATTATTATTATTATTATTATTATTATTATTATTATTATTATTATTGATCACTTGTTGCTTAAATAAATCTCTGATTTCTTTTCATTGAATGTTCTCTGGTGCAGACTAAACTAGAGAAGATCTAAAACAAAGGGCCCTAGACTAGATTAATCTGTCAGTGTAAAAATGCACAGGTGTCAACCATGTCTTCTGCCTCTTATTACACACAAGTAGGAGTTTGCAGGTGCTGGGATATTGTGTGGGGCTTGTACCATTGCTTTGTAATATCTGAAATAAAACTATCTTAGAAGGATCTGTGCCCTCTAGTTCTAGTGTTGATCCAGGTGAAGCCAGACATCTTCTAAGAGAACTTTGTTACAAGATTGTTTGATTGAAGCAGCCATCTTATGTGGCAAGTAGCTCTTTAAAAAAAAGTATTAGGTTAGCAATCCTATATGTTTGTATACTTAGAAAGAGTACCAGTGAATTTAGTGCATCTTTCTCCCATGTATGAGTGCATAGCTATACAGTCTCTCCATGTATGTTTTAGTCAACACAGACATTTGGGTGAACTCTGGGTCTAGGTGAACTTTGTTGACACTTCCAGAGATGTAACAGATGATGTCAGCATACAAGAAAATAACTATTTGACTTTGCCAAAACAATGGAAACATGCTCTGTGAAATCAAAGGTTGCTTTTCTACATTCCAAAAATTGCATGGCATTGTATTTATTATTCACCTATACAACATAGCTTTCATTTTCTCAGTATTTCTTAAACAGCCTTCTAAAAATAAATATTGCGGCACTGGCCAGGAATATGGCACAAAATAATAGCTGTATTGTAATTAGAGAATTCATTGATTAAGTAAGCCATTTTTGCTTTCTGCAATACAAGTAGTCATCATTAGCTGCCAATGGGTCTGGCAAATCCATCACTAAGTAATATGGTCATAAAGAGAAACATCATGTGACCATGCTGACTTTGACATGTTCTGGCTGCAGTTGTGAAGTGAATCACTTGTGGTCATTAAGTGTGACATCATGTCATCACTACTTGCAACTTCCTGCTGGATTCCCCATTGATGTTGTTCAGATGGCGGCTGTGAAGTCACAAATGGCAATCACATGACCACAGGATGGTATGATCATCATAAATAAGCACCAGTTGCAAAGCACACAAATTGCAATCATGTGACCATGAGTGTTCTGTTCTGTGCATTGGTAAGGCATTGAGACGAGGCAGGTGTAACAACAGTTGCTTCTTTATTCAACTTCAACAGAACCAACACAAAATGGCGTGGATCCCTTTTATATCCTTTTGCAGGGAACAGCGTCAGCCAGTAAATGCAACGTATTTTCCCGCTTTGCACATGCGCAATAGGCTGGAGACAACCTGTCTGGCCCGGGCAGCCACGTGGTCTGCCCGGGTCTCTCTGCAGCTTCCTGCACCTGCTCTGTCAATCACAGGCCCAGGACATAACAATGAGGATGCTGTGACAGCTACAAGTTTGAGGATCAGCCATAAATATCCTTTTCAATGCTATCATAATTCTGAACAGTTGCTGAAGGAGTTGGTGAGCAAGGACTACCTATATGCATATGTACACATGTGAGGAGTTTTAAAAATTAAGATCTTTAATCTTAGACTTCCATAGCTTCTAGATATAAGTTAAAATATTTATTCCTCACCTTTTTGAAGCAATGTATACATCTCCTGTGATGGTGTCATATCTCTGAAAAAGAAATCTTTATTCCCACTTCTATCTTCATATCTATGCAACAATATACAGTTCTTCATATCTTCTTGTTATTCT
>NW_015411163.1:0-1950 GCF_001527695.2 Protobothrops mucrosquamatus
AGGCGATGTTGTTCACCTTCCTAAGCCAGACGGTGTGCCTCTGAGCGAGTTATCCAGCATTTGCAGGATTCTTTTCCAAGCACTGGAGCCCCTAGACAGACGGTTCAGAGCAACACAAGGTGACATAAAGCAACAGCTTTGCTTTTAGAATTGGGGGGCAGGGGCGTGTTGCTTTGCAAAATAACATCACTTTGAAAGGCAGCACCTGTAATAGTATGTGGGAAGGAGGTGGAAGAGAAAGGTGGAAGAGCTGCAAACTACTAGGAAATAGTCAGATAATCAATCAATCAGAATAGAGCTGGAAGGGACCTTGGAGGTCTTCTATCTAGTCCACCCCCTGCTCAAGCAAGAAACCCTATACCATTCCAGAAAAGTGGCTGTCCAGTCTCTTCTTAAGAACCTCCAGTGATGAAGCACCCACAACATCTGATGGCAAGCTGTTCCACTGGTTAACTGTCCTCAGTGTTAGGAACTTTCTCCTTAGTTCTAGGTTCCTTCTCTCCTTGATTAGTTTTCATCCATTGTTTCTTGTCCTACCTTCTGGTGCTTTGGAAAATAAGTTGAACCCCTCTTCTTTGCGGTAGCCCCTCAAATACTGGAATACTGCTATCATGTCACCCCTAGTCCTTCTTTTCTCTAGACTAGCCATACCCACTTCCTGCAACCATCCTTCATACGTTTTAGTCTCCAGTCTTTTCATCATCCTAGTTGCTCTTCTCTGCACTTTTTCTAAAGTGGCATTTTGGAAAGAGGCAGCTGAACCTGCAAAAGGAATGGGAGCACAGCAGATGTTTCAGAGGGGACCTCCCTAATTTCTTGGGCTCTAATAGAGAGGGAGGAAGATACGTATTTTCAGACGTGAAAGAGTCTGTTAATGTAACCTTACAATAAAGTTTGAGCTAGTATTTCTGGCGTGATTCTTGTCTGGACAACCTGGTGAGGTTGACATCGTCTCTTAAATTTGCCCAGCCAAAAATAAAGAAACAAAAGTCATGTTACATCATTGATGTGCTTAGTTGGGTCTTTATGAGCCTTGTTGGTTCAGGCTCTTCTGCTACTTCCTCTTTGCAGCTGCTTCATCACCCTTGAAGTTGCATAGAGTGATTGGAAGCATTCCCTTTCTTTTCAGTAGATGCCATTGCTCAGTTCTCTGTTGTACCTCAGCTCAGGTAACTAACCGCAAGCTAAAAATAAAGCTATGATCCTAGTTTATTCAGTAACAAAGTGAAACTTCTATTGACTGGACTGGATTAGGGAGGATTCGGATGTATCCAACTCTTCTGGATCTCATTTTTCCAGGGAATTTGTTCTTGAGGAAAGCAGCATCCTCTCTTTAACCCCGATCACTGTTCAGACCTATTGCTGTTGAAACAAAACTCATTTATCAAGCTATGTCAAATAAGCCAAGTGCAAGAGCTGTTTTTCGTTTTTCATTGAGGAGAAGTATCCTCCTCAAATATCAACACCAACTGGGGTGGTGGTGTCAGTTCCATCCTTTTGTTTACGGAAACCCCTCTTCTTCTTCTTCTTCTGAGACCTTAAAACAGTATGCCATGGGATAAGAAATAAAGCAAAGCACCATACAATGCCAAATACCTCAGAAAGATGTTGGATTTAACTGCAATTCGATCCTTTTTCTGTTGGTCTATTTAACATCACAGTCTGTCTAGGTTCTCCCTGGGTGGGCTAATAACGGGTAGATTTCATGCTGGATTTGGCCAGGCCCATGGCTTAGATTTCCCTATGGGATGTGAGCCTGGCTCCAGGGAATTGTTAACGCTTCTTTGCAGGAGGGCGCCTTTCCTGCGGCCCTTAAGGAGGCCGTTGTGAGGCCCCTCCTCAAGAAGCCTTCCCTGGACCCAGATGAACTGGCCAATTATCGTCCAGTCTCCAACCTTCGCTTTGCGGCGAAGGTTGTTGAGAGTGTGGTTGCGCGGCAATTCCCTCGGC
>NW_015411164.1:0-1949 GCF_001527695.2 Protobothrops mucrosquamatus
ATAATAATAATAATAATAATAATAATAATAATAATAATAATAGTAAAGTTGGAAGGGACCTTGAAGGTCATCTAGTCCAACCCCCTGCTCAGGCAGGAAACCCTATACCATTTCAGACAAATGGCTGTCCAGTCTCTTCTTAAAAACTTCCAGTGTTGGAGCATTCACCGCTTCTGGAGGCAGGTTGTTCCACTGGTTATTTTGGCGCCTGGCTTGGGAAGCCTGTCTTAATAAGACGTCTTGCGACGTTGTGAGGTTAGGACCAAAGCAGAATTTGCCCAGAATTTGGAAGGGGTGGAGACACATCCTTGTTGCCCTCACTATGGGCTATTGAGTGATGGAGTAGAGAGCATAGGTGTCAAACTCGCCATGTCACGTGACGTGTTCGCAAAGTATTGTGACGTTTTTTGCGTTGCCAGAGGTGGGGTGGGGACAGTCTCCGTATGACGCAACTGGCCTGCGGGCCGGCAGTTTGACACCCCTGGAGTAGAGTTACCATCCTGATCTGCACCTGTCCAGAGCTCTTATGATAGAAGAGAATATTTGTAGCTGCGGGTTCAACTGATCTATCTAGCACAGGGGTCGGCAACCTCGGCTCTTTTATGACTCGTGGACTCCAACTCCCAGAATTCCTGAGCCAGCCATGCTGAGGGGAAAGGGAGAGGTTTCCAAGCTGAGCCATGCTGACTCGGGAATTCTGGGAGTTGAAGTCCACGAGTCATAAAAGAGCCGAGGTTGCCTACCCCTGATCTAGCAGCATTGATATTGCCACCTAGTTGGGTCATCAAACATCTGCAAGAAAACAACGAAGCTCCAAGAGTAACAAGGACCCCACAACCATTGTCCTCCTCCTCCTCTTCCTCCTCTTCCTCTTCCTCCTCTCCACACTCCCCATTCCCTTCTCACGCTGAGGGTGTTGCCTAGTTGAGTAACAAAACATCTGCAAAAAACCCACCAAGTTCAGCAAGCATCAAGGACTCCCCAGTTCCTGAGCTACAAAGATTCTCTTCTACTAATCTTCCATTCATTTGTCTAACGATTTCATGATACCCTCTAAACTTGGGGGACAAAGCCATGGAAGTGAGGTGTAAATAACAATAAGCCTGGGACACACACCCACACACCCCTCCGTCTATGTCAGCTGTGTCCAATCTGGGCAACGTTAAGACTTGTGGACTTCAACTCCCAGAATTCCACAGTCAACCATGCTGGGAGTTGAAGTCCATGGGTCTCAAAGTTGCCCAGGTTGGACACCCCTATTCTACATCATGACCATGGTAGAAGAGCTAAAACAGACTTCTCCAACAGGACAGCCTTGAGCTGTTCTGGGCTTTAACACTTCCTGGTCAACATGGACAAACTTTAGGAGACACAAGTCAAGCTCATAAGAGACTATAGTTTGATGGGATTGTAGGTCACTTTGGAAGGAACCCAAATAGATAGATTAGGACTGCCTCCCCCAGATGGGCAACTCCCATGATTCTTTGGGTCAGGCTAGTTCAAGCTTTGGAGGGCTGTTTAGTGGCCAACGGGTCTAGAGGACTCCAAGTTGAGACGATGAGTGTAGAAGAACAGGTAGGATGGGAAGTGGGTCTCTAAGAAGGTACAATGATCTCTGCCCTTTCTGGATTTCCAACAGGGTTGAGCAAACTAATGGTACAGCTGGAGGTGGGTCCTGGGGGAAAACATGACCATGAGCATGATGGACATGACCACAGCAACCATGGACATGATGGACATGACCACAGCGACCATGGACATGAGGGACATGACCACAGTGACCATGGACATGAGGGACATGACCACAGTGACCATGGACATGATGGACACACACACGATGAGCATGACCATGATCATGGAAATGCCACACACAGTCACCCAGATGGCCATGATCATGGAGACCACGAAGATCACTCAGACCATCATCACGGCAATGAAACAGGCCATCA
>NW_015411165.1:0-1949 GCF_001527695.2 Protobothrops mucrosquamatus
ATTTATAGAAGTACGTGGCATTTAGCAGATCTACATTCTCCTCCTTCAGGAATGAAGCTGGGATGGTAGGTGCTCTTGGATGCAGCAATGGCCAGCAGGAGTGAAGTTGGCTCCTCTGGAGCATCTGCCCTGACGTTGCTGCTATGTCCTAAAACCTTGGGAGCCACATTAAATAAGTCATAAAGATTTCGGGTGTAGAGAGGTTTTGATCTCCACTGAGAGTCACCCATAAAAAAAACTGTAATTCTATAAGTCTCCATTAGGGCTCAGCACATAGCTAATCCTCACAAGCTAACCAGCATCACATTTCACCATTTCACTTGGCTCAGTTGCAAAGGTTAGTTGCTAGGAGTCAAAAATTACTTGATAGCTTTTATTTTATTTTTATTTTTATTTTTTTTCCCACTGAATGAATAATTTTTAATTGCAACATAGTTATTTTGCACAATGGCACCAGTATACATAATGAAAACATAAGGAAACATAGAGAAAGGCCTAGCTTCACATTTTTCTTTCATCTGTAAGAGAAACTCCTTCAGGAAGCCAAAAAATTACATCTCTGACTGTTGAAAGTTACTGTTAGAAAGTCATCTGATTTGAGATTCACAAAAGCATGTTGATGTTTATAAGTTGAAACAATATCCAGATAACTTGAGATTTTTATCCCATCGCCCTTTTGTGCTAAATAATGAATTTATAGCTATATCCAGTTTTATCTGAAAGCTGAATTATTACTTGGGATTCCAAGCGGTACACACTGTAGCTAAAGGCTTCAGCATGTATCCTACTTTACTGGAAGACCCTAGATTTAGATGCACATTAACATTGACATCACTTGCCTATCTAGAACCCTACTTCTGCATTTGGATTTTTTGTGATGGGATAAGAATAGGATATGCCTATTACATAGCTAAGTAACCTTGATTAAGTCAACTGACAAAGTTATGTTATACTTTTTGGTAAAGCTGAGAACCTATGACAGCAATTGTGTAAAAAATCTAATGCATCAAGATATTAATCAATAACGTTTTGTGACAGCAGCAATAGCAAAAAGAAAAAGAAAGAAAAAGTCATGTTAAAAAAGGAGTTAAACACAAACCTTATGGTTGGTTTAGAACATACTCCAAATACTAAGCAATGAATTCATTTGACTGAATTGTAATGAATTCATTAAATAGGATAATCACAATTGCAATGAATTTTCATTCCACTTGCAACGTAGGGAATTCCACCACGAGGACTGGAAGTATCAGCTCATTGAGGAAAAAATACAGCTGAAATTTGCATGATTTACATTGTCTAAAATATCAACCTTTTACTGAAGCATACTGAAATTAGCTATCTTGCAGATTTTCTTTATCTGAGGCACACAGACCTTTGATAAGGAAAAATAGTATTTATCCCTTTTAAATTATAACAAGGCTTATATAACGTTCATAGCAATATCTAAAACTTTTCAAGGCTTATATTGATTCTAATGTCATCAGCTGTAATCAACTATGTAGCTGTATCTTTATAATTACAGATACTGCAAAATAGCACCTGAAGACATCTATTAAGGAGATCTTTCAGGTTCTGGTGCAGTTCCAGCTCTGGCACAACATGAACACTCCACCTTGACTATGCCACGGATGTGCATTTTTGCTATCATCTGTGCCATGTAGAGAAACATCAGCAATGTATCAAGAGCAAATGTCACATACTGAAGGGGAGGATAATGCTCAAAGGTCTTTGGGGTATTCATGCACATGGAAATGACACTGATGATGGCACAGATGCGCAGTAAAGAATGCACCCATGGTTTGTTAATCCACAGAATATCTGCGTTGTCTGATAAGGATTCATCAGGACCAAAATCTGTTACAGGCTGGGCTTCTACCCTAGAACTCTGTTTCCTTTTCAGCATACTGAAATTAGCTTTGATTATATAAAACTGTGAAATGGCCCGC
>NW_015411166.1:0-1949 GCF_001527695.2 Protobothrops mucrosquamatus
GGCAAAACTGTCCCGATACGTTGCGTGACATCACGTGACGTCGCGAATTTGACATGTCTGCTTTAGAACATGGGATACCTTTTATCAATGGTTAGAAAAACGAGGTAGAGAGAAAGGAATTTAACATGTGTTAGTAAGTTAAATGTTGGAACCCAGACAATGTGTTGTTGATGAAATATTAAGCATTTCTGATTATAAAAAAATTAATTATATATATATATATATATATATATATATATATATATATATATATATATATATATATATATATATATATATATATATATATATATATAAACAACTGTGGCCAAGAAAAGTTGTAAAATGGGGCAAAATTCACTTAACAATGGAAATTTCGTTCTCCATTGTAGTCGTAAGCCGAGGGCTACTTGTACATTAAAAAAAATCCGAACAATAGAAAAACCGAATCACAGAACATTAGAATTAAAATATTAATTCTAAGTAAACTCTCCATTTAGAATGAACGTTTCAACTCTCATTTAATTCTAATTAAATTAAACGGAATTACACGTTAGAGTGAAAACGGCTAGAATGAAAATTTGTCAAAAGGTCAGGCTGTTTTCCTTACAAAAACGATCATTTTTTCCACCCACCCCCTTGTTTATCTTTTCTCCTTCTCCTCCTGTTTTCCTTGAATGAGTCAAGGAAATGGACACACCTCGGGGGAGAAAGAAAGACTTTTGTTCCACGCGGTTAGGTGGAAAATAACCACAGAACGAAGAAAAGGGACTGAAATGTTTGAATTCACGCTAAAAAACCTCTAGAGGACGAGTCTTCGTCGCATGCCGGTAAGGAACAGGCGTCCTTACAAATTGGGCTGAAATGAAAGATATTTTCATCGTATTTGTTTGCTCTTTTGCAGGAGGCCGATCAGACAGCGCGATGGGATGGTCCAGCCAGCATCTGCCAGCACATGTCATCAACATGTGGAAGGAGAGTTTGTTTGCTCAAGGAGAAAGGCGGCATAACATCTGGGCCACTGCGATGTTTGGTCTGGGCTGCCGTGAATGTGTCATGCGAAAAGGCCTCTTTCGCAAAGACGTGTTGAAAGAGAGGCCGGGGGGGGGGGAGGATGCCGATCCCTTTTCGCCTGACATTTTAGATTTTCCTCCAAAAGGCTCTTGGTGATTCTTTTCGCTCTGTGTGGTTTAGTGAGAAAAAAACGACGAATAACAGAGTTGGAAGGGACCTTGGAGGTCTTCTAGTCCAACCCCCTGCTCAAGGCAGGAGACCCTATGCCAGGGAGGGCGAACCTTTTAGAGACCGAGTGCCCAAACCGCAGCCCGAAACCCACTTATTTATCGCAAAGGGCCAGGGCCGCATCAGCATTGTGGTGCCCTCATGGGGGGGGGGGCAGGGAGGCACCTCTGAGTGCCGCCTCTGGCACGCAAAAACCGGGGGTGCAAAAATGGGCCACCATGCTGCAAGGCGCAAAAACGGACACTGCCGCGCTGCGGGGTGCAGATACAAGGCGCTGCACCAGGCAAGCAGGAGACCCTATCCCATTCCAGACAAGTGGCTGCCCAGTCTCTTCTTCAAAACCTCTAGTGTTGGAGCGCCCACAACTGGGGTGGATTTCCATCAGTACGCTGACGACACTCAGCTGTACATATCCACCCCGGGCGACCCCAACGATGCCCTTGACGTGATGACCCGGTGTCTGGAGGCCGTGAGAGTCTGGATGGGGAGGAACAGACTCAGGCTCAACCCGTCCAAGACCGAGTGGCTATGGTTACCGGCGTCTCGGCATAGTCAGCTGAGTCCATCGCTGACTATAGGGGGCGAAACTTTGGCCCCCTCGGAGAGGGTACGCAACTTGGGCGTCCTCCTGGATTCGCGGCTGACGCTGGATGACCAGTTGTCGGCCGTGACCAGGGGGGCGTTTTATCAGGTACGCCTGATTCACCAGTTGCGGCCTTTTCTGGACC